>NC_084750.1:42292800-42307800 GCF_033978785.1 Entelurus aequoreus
TTATAACTTCACCTTTATCTTTACTTTTTACACCAAAAATGCGTCCATTCTCCCTTTTCTGTCTACACACTGTGTCTGCTTGTGAGTACTCTGTGATTGTGCGCTGCCGAACATGCTCCTCTGCTCGTAAACCAACAATGTCATGACGACAGTGGGACGGAGAGGATGGGTGATCGGTACTTTTTAGAGGCGGTATAGCACCGAATATGATTCATTAGTATCGCGGTACTATACTAATACTAGTACATACATTAAAAACATTCTCCAACAGAGATGTGTTGAAACTTACTACATTATTCCACCAATCTTTAATTATCACTTTGACTTTATTTAGTCTGCACCCCCTGCTGTGGGGTCTTTCCCAGCCCCAATCACCTCACCTCCGTCCACTAATCCACTGCTTGTGTCTGAGAGGCCATAAACATTTATGACTCAACAGCATTTTTGTCTACACCAACTATCGCCGAGGGGACGACACGTGGACTAATAACACACCGCTTCCTCCAGAGCCGTCTAATTACAGACAGATGAGAAGCCAAGTTGGCATTCATCCTTTGCTAAAGTAGCAAGTCACAGCAGGGGGGGGGGGGGGGGTTTGACGGAATGGCAGATCATACGATAACATTTCTTATGTGAAATATCAGATAAACACACAACTCAGCAGCCTCTTCTTGTGTATATTTTTAGGTTGAACTTGATTTGGGGGAAGTGATCCATCCTTGGGTGCCAACCTTGGTGGCCACGCTGACAAATGTAGACAAAGTGCTCCTATCAGCCAATGGAGATGTCGCCAATGGGCCATGAACGACGTGTCAATGTTAAGTGCCAAAGAATGTCCCCCCACCCCCCGTCAGGAGGTGTGTCAAACTTGCACGCCCAGTAAGCAGCTATTGATTACAACGAAACCTAATATGAATTGTGTCATTTCCATTTGTTGTCAACACAGCACACTTACAGTGGGACGAGGATTCATATGGCCCGATTTGTGGCAGTTTACCTGACACACGAAACGTGACAAATCGGGCGGCTTGCACTATCCACTTTAGCCACCAGACGGCGGTAAAGAGGCAATTCCAACTTTGAGCACTGCGTCGGTTGCTATGCAGAGTGGCACTTTCCATCATTTTCAGCAGACTGCATTGCAAAGTGACTAACCAAAAAAGTTAAAGTTGAAGTACCAATGATTGTCACACACACACACACTAGGTGTGGTGACATTTGTCCTCTGCATTTGACCCATCCCCTTGTTTCACCCCCTGGGAGGTGAGGGGAGCAGTGAGCAGCAGCGGTGGCCGCGCCCAGGAATCCTTTTTTGGTGATTTAACCCCCAATTCCAACCCTTGATGCTGAGTGCCAAGCAGGGAGGTAATCGCTCCCATTTTTATAGTCTTTGGTATGACTCGGCCGGGGTTTGAACTCACGACCTACCCATCTCAGAGCGGACACTCCAACCACTAGGCCACTGAGCAGGTTGATATATGAATATATATGATATGTGAATCCCTTCCCTACTGTACATTCTTGTTTCCCTTTCCCTTAGGGCGGGGGTTGGCAACCCCCGGCTCGAGAGCCGCATACCGTTCTTTAGCGCTGCCCTAGTGGCTCCTTGTAGCTTTTTCACGAATGTATGAGAATGGAAAAATATATTGTTTGTCTTAATGTTGTTTCTGTAGGAGGACAAACATGACACAAACCTTCCTAATTGTTGGAAAGCCTGCTGTTTAATATGTTTGTGTGTATGTTTCACTGGTGAGAGTATTAGGCAAGCGCCTATTTGTCCTACTAATTTTGGCGGTCCTTGAACTTGCCGTAGTTGTGTGGACCGTGATGTAACAGTTTGTTTACATGTAAAATCTTCCACTCCTTCTTTGTCTCATTTTGTCCACCAAAGGTTTTATGCTGTGCGTGAATGCACAAAGGTGAGCTTTGGTGATGTTATTGACTTGTTAAAGTTAAAGTACCAATGATTGTCACACACACACACACTAGGTGTGGTGGAATTTGTCCTCTGCATTTGACCCATCACCCTTGATCACCCCCTGGGAGCTGAGGGGAGCAGTGAGCAGCAGCGGTGGCCGTGCCCAGGAATCATTTTTGGTGATTTAACCCCCAATTCCAACCCTTGATGCTGAGTGCCAAGCAGGGAGGTAATGGCTCCCATTTTTATAGTCTTTGGTATGACTCGCCCTGGGTTTGAACTCACAACCTACCCATCTCAGGGTGTACCTGATGGGCTTTACCATGAAATCTATAGCTATTTTTACATTGCACAATTTGATGGATAACTTGCTTTGAAATTATTATTATTAGTATTTATTTCTATTTAAAAAATGGTTTGAATGTTTGATAGTATATTTTTGCATAATTAGACAATATTTAACTTAACATCATTTGCAATTAAGTGGAGTAAATATATTATTTGTCTCCCAAAATAGAAATAAATAATACATTTAGTAAGGCGAGTTACCATGAAATGTATTGCTATTTTTACATTGCACAATTTGATGGATAACTTGCTTCGTAATTATTATTATTAGTATTTATTTCTATTCAAAAAATGGTTTGAATGTTTGATAATACATTTTTGCATAATTAGACAATATTTAAGTTAACATAATTTGCAATTAAGTGGGGTAAATATATTATTTGTCTCCCAAAATAGAAATAAATAATACATTTAGTAAGGCGAGTTACCATGAAATCTATTGCTATTTTTACATTGCACAATTTGATGGATAACTTGCTTCGAAATTATTATTAGTAGTATTTATTTCTATTTAAAAAATGGTTTGAATGTCTGATAATATATTCTTGCGTAATCAGACAATATTTAAGTTAACATCATTTGCAATTAAGTGGGGTAAATATATTATTTGTCTCCCAAAATAGAAATAAATAATACATTTTGTAAGGCGAGTTACCATGAAATTTATTGCTATTTTTACATTGCACAATGTGATGGATAACTTGCTTCGTAATTATTATTATTAGTATTTATTTCTATTTAAAAAATGGTTTGAATGTTTGATAATACATTTTTGCATAATTAGACAATATTTAAGTTAACATAATTTGCAATTAAGTGGGGTAAATATATTATTTTCCTCCCAAAATAGAAAGAAAGAATACATTTAGTAAGGCAAGTTATAGTACTTTATATATACCGTATTTTTCGGACTATAAGTCGCCGAAAATGCATAATAAAGAAGGAAAAAAACATTTATAAGTCGCACTGGAGTATAAATCACATTTTTTTGGGGAAATGTATTTGATAAAAGCCAACACCAAGAATAGACATTTGAAAGGCAATTTAAAATGTCTAAAGAATAGTGAACAACAGGCTGAATAAGTCTACGTTATATGAGGCATAAATAACCAACTGACAACGTGCCTGCTATGTTAACTTAAGAGTCATTCAAATAACTATAACATATAGAACATGCTGTAAGTTTACCAAACAATCTGTCACTCCTAATCGCTAAATCCCATGAAATCTTATACATCTAGTCTCTTACGTCAATGAGCTAAATAATATTATTTGATATTTTACGCTAATGTGTTAATCATTTCACACATAAGTCGCTCCTGAGTATAAGTCGCACCCCCGGCCAAACTATGAAAAAAACTGCGACTTATAGTCCGAAAAATACGGCACATATTATTTCCAGGGCCATATAAAATGTACTGACGGGCCACATCTGGCCCCCGGGCCTTGAGTTTGACACGTAGCTGCAAAAAGCCTTCGAGTCAAACAAGCCAATGCAGAGTCAGTCTGGTTCAATTACACTTAACTCAGGATCAATATGTTGCCTGACCAGTCATGAGTACAACTTGGCTGCCTTCTCTGATGCCTCCATTTTGGAGCAACAAACGCGTCTTCCACCATAGATAAGTCCTCCGGTCGACCACATCAATAACCACGATACCCACGACGGATAAGAAGGTGAGTCCGGTCAACCACTGCTTTCTTCTACCTCCGTGGTCTGCCGGCTTTTCCTTTTGAACCGACGCGGCGGCGTCACGGATGTACAGCCGAGAGCGTTTAGAGGTCACGGTTTTGAAGGGAAGGGTTGATGCATGTGGCGGGAGGGAGACGGGCAGCGGGTGTTGTTGATGTTGGAGGTGAGAGACGTTTATGGCGACACATGCGCAGCAGCCATCCGTCACAAGAAGGCCTTCCGCTGCAAAGACCGTGTCCATGTTTTCACAAGCAGAACCTCAAAGCATGAGAATATAATCACGCAGGGAGATTGACAGGGTGACACTGATATATGACACATGCAACTACACGTCTCAAGACTTCTTTTGATGTCATTTGATGATTATGATTCATGAAAACCACAAATTGGAATTCTGAGGAAATGTGGAGTTTCCAAAAACCGTAAGCCAGGATCGTGAAAATATGGAAATTAAATGTCACTTTGTATTAGGGTTGTACGGTATACCGGTATTAGTATAGTATCACAGTACTAATCAATCAAAAACAGTACTATACTCTGTTTGAAAAGTACCAGTTTGCCTTATTCATTTTTTAATGGGCATGACAACGAATCGTCACGTCTTGACATTGTTGGTTTTACTAGCAGAGGAGCATGTTTGGCAGCACACAATCACAGAGTACTTACAAGCAGACACAGTGTGTAGACAGAAAAGGGAGAACGGACGCATTTTGGCCTAAAAAGATAAGGGTGAAGTTATAACACTGAAACACCCTCAGGAAGAGCTGCTTTAAAACATGGCTAACTAGCTAGCGGCTAAAGTCCATCCGCAGTCTGCAGTGTTTTAGCTACTTCTAAATCCCTAATCATCGCCTCCATGGCGACAAATAAAGTAAGTTTCTTACAAGTATTATTATCACTGCAGGATGAGGAATAGCTAAACATGCTTCACTACACACCGTAGGAGGATACAATAGCTCACCGCGTCATTATGTAAACAAATGCCATGGGTGGATCTACTGTAATGATACCAAGTACAATAGCCTATCTAGTCGATACTACAATGATTATATTTATCATTTTTTTCATCACAAAATCTTTTTTCCTCTTTTTAAAATGTATATTATGTTTATAAAGTCAGTAAATATGTCCCTGGACACATGAGGACTTTGAATATGACCAATGTATGATCCTGTAACTACTTAGACTTAGACTCCCTTTTATTGTCATTCAAATTTGAACTTTACAGTACAGAAAAGAACAACATTTTGTTGCATTAGCTCGTTGTAGTACAGGATAAAAAGAGCAATAAGGTGCAGACTTGGTATCACATCGACACCTACATTTGTGGTATCATCCAAAACTAATGTAAAGTATCCAAACAGAAGAATAAGTGATGATTACATTTTAACAGAAGTGTAGATAGAACATGTAAAAACAGAAAATAAGCAGATATTAACAGTAAATGAAGAAGTAATAATCCATTTTTACAGTTTGTCTCTCATAATGTGTACAAAATAATAGGTGTATAAATGACACAATATGTTACTGCATACGTCAGCAGACTAATTAGGAGTCTTTGTTTGTTTACTTACTACTAAAAGACAAGTTGTCTAGTATGTTCACTATTTTATTTAAGGACAAACTTGCAATAATAAACATATGTTTAATGCACCCTAAGATTTTTTGTTCAAATAAAGCCAATGAAGCCATTTTTTGTGGTGCCCTTTATTTAGAAAAGTATCTAAATACATTTTGGTACCGGTACCAAAATATTGGTATCGGGACCACCCTACTTTGCTGTCGCGATACCCGAGATAGTTTTGATCTCATACTCACACTCTCATTCACACTTGAGGTTGAATCGTTGACATGAATAGACAAATGTAACATTTTTGAAGTTTCAACTCTAAGCTAAAGTGCAGGATTGATCAAATCTACACAATCATCAGTCATGATAAATGGCCATACAGTAGAGAGCCACCGGACTATAAAGCGGTATATAAGTCACATTTACTAAACTATATAATCTACCAATAAATCTAAGTTTACTTATATAGATAGCCCTTAATGACAAATGTCTCAAAGGGCTGAAACAATGTTTTTCCATATATAAGCTTCAGATATACAAGTTGTAAATGAGCTATTTACACATGAATATTTTATAAACGTTCATTTACATACTTCATTTGTTTCCAAACGGTGTCTGTAACACGGCAGTAAAACGGCTGATCAAACAAAACAGAAGTCATCGTCATGGACCCACTAGCTGCGGAAGCTAGCTCTACAATCGGCTAAACAGACTCGATAACTCCACAGCGACGTTTTGGTGAATTTACGAAACTGAAACAATACAAAAAGAATGGCAATGTAAGTTAATAATACTAACACAGACACGAGTAAACGTGTTAGCGTATTAGCTAATGCTAACGATGCTAGCTTCCTTGCTTTACGATAGCATGTAAAAATATGCATGAAAACACTCCTACAGACATCACACATGGGACGGTTTAGTAAGTATGAATAGTTTTAGTTATATTGAAAAAACGTACAATGGTTGTTTAGAGCGATACATTTTCCATCAGAAACGCTCTGGATGGTTAGCGTTACCCTAACCCTACACTTCCAGTTCAAGGCAGTAAAAAGGGAAGTACATTCTCAACCTGCAGTGAGTGAACTTGTCCAAAAGATGGCACCATAGCACAAACAACAACACACCTTTTCAGTGTCTCTGCTTGGGTTTAATAAAAACGATTTGACGCAAAACATTACGACCGTGAGCGAAGAAAAACCTGCAAATTAGCCGCACTGTTTTATAAGCCGCAAGGTTCAAAGTGTAGTTTATAGTCTGGAGTTTACAGTAATTAATTGTAATCAGAGTTTTAAATAAATAAATCACCGTCATTGTATTCTTTACGCTATGAGGTATGTTGTCATTAGAAATACACAACTTTTTTTTAAATTTTTTTTTTTATGTCCTGCCCAGCTTCTCAGGCAAATCATATAGTACAGGGGTGGGCAATTAATTTTTACCGGGGGCCGCATGAGCAACCCGAGCACTGATGAAGGGCCACATCGACAATATTTCAATTAAATTTTGCTCAATATTATTTTTTATATATACCGTAAGATAAATAATAATAATAATAATAATAATAATAATAATAATTAATAATAATAGTACTACTTCAACATAGTGTGTGTAACAGCATTCCATGACTAATATAAATAAATTAACATTAATAATAAATGACAGTAAAATAAGCACACGTATGACTGAGGAGTCATAGTGTAACTTTGTGTGGTGTTTGAGTTGTCCGACTTTTTGTGTGGCCATAAACGCACCAGTGGTTTAGTGCTATGCGTGTTGGTGACAGATGACAAGTTGGTTTTGGCCTGGTTTGTACGGCAGAAAATGACTAGTTTTTCGAGATAGAATTGTTTTACTCATGTTTTTGGTGTGGTTATGTCCGAATATAAACAGTTTTGCTCAATAAAGTGATCGATATAATTCCTGGCCTCGAAGCATCTCGATAGACGTTACAATAATTGAACGGTGTTCAATTGAACGGTGTTGACGAACACCGTTAGGGCCGCTTGTTGTCACTGTCACTCAGAGTTGCATTGCAAAATTACATAGAATAAATATGTTTATTTTGTTTAGAATTCAGATGGGATTTGATTTGGTGCGCGGCATATACTTGCTGCGCGCAGCGGACGTTTGAGCAGTGCGCAATTGCGCAGGCACGCACCTTAGAGGGAACGTTGCTTGGCAGTCCATGTCTTGTTGGAAACACGCCATTCCTCATCAACTTTTCTCTTTTTAGCGTCTCGGGTGTAAAGCGTGCATCACTTGTCGCTGCATGTGCACCTTCACTCGCAGGTTACACACGCCCATAAATAATACTTTTCAAAATAAAAGCAGCACAGTTGTATTGCGCGCACGACATAGATGTTTTTTCAACTTTTTATTTTGTGATTGCAGCTGTTCACATTCACTCACAATCCCGCACACGCATACGTCCACACGGAAGTAATACAAATAACGATTTTCAAACAAAAGCAGCACCGTTGTATTGCACACTAGACATAGATACTTTTTAAATTAATTTTGTAATTTATAATTGGCCTCACGCGGGCCGGACAGGGACACACAAAGGGCCGGATGCGGCCCGCGGGCCGCAGAATGCCAGGTCTGATATAGTTGATGTAGATGCCCATATCGGCTGTTCAGATTTACTTTACAAAAGAGAAGTGTAGGATACTTCTCTTGTTGCCTTACTTGTATTTGACTTTATTAAATGTATTTATATTATCATTTGGTGCAGCCGGGCCGGAGCAGGAGGGGATAGAAAGAGAGAAAAAAGAAGACAGAGGGGGGAATTGTGGGGACAAGAGGGGGATTAGACAGAGAGACAAAAACAACAACAGCAAACACAACAACAACAACAACAGAGCAACATCAGCAAATACGACATGTACAAATATGATGGTAAAAGTAATAGCAAATAAGCAGTTAGTGAAAATAAAAAATAATACAGAAATGACAATGAGCATTATTACACTAAAAATGGAGCAATATGAATACCAATAGAAATAGTGCTATTGATAATAAACAATACCAATACTTTACCTTTATTATCAACAATACAATTGTTCAAATGCAACAATACATATACGTAATGATAGCTTGAGATACGAAAGAATGCAGAAAAATGGAGGGGAAGAAAGAGAAGCAACCTACATTAACCTTGTAGATTGTTATAGTAACCTAAGGTTAAGCTTTGTCAGTGTGCCATGTGTTATACCCAGTTTACCCTAGGGCAACAACGTTAATATATGTTTGATGAAACGTGATTATGTGCATTAGTGTATGTGTGCATATGTACTTGTATATGTACAGTATGTGTATATGTGTGTTTGTACAGTGAATGTATATGTACAGTATGTGTATATGTGTGTTTGTACAGTGAGTGTATATGTACAGTATGTGTATATGTGTGCTTGTACAGTGAATGTATATGTACAGTATATGTATGTGTGTGTTTGTACAGTGAATGTGTATGTACAGTACGTGTATATGTGTGTTTGTACAGTGAATGTATATGTATAGTATGTATACGTGTGTGTTTGTACAGTGAATGTATATGTACAGCATGTGTATACAGTATGTGTGTTTGTACAGTGAATGTATATGTACAGAATGTGTATGTGTGTGTTTGTACAGTGAATGTATATGTATAGTATGTATACGTGTGTGTTTGTACAGTGAATGTATATGTACAGCATGTGTATACAGTATGTGTGTTTGTACAGTGAATGTATATGTACAGTATGTGTATGTGTGTGTTTGTACAGTGAGTGTATATGTACAGTATGTGTATATGTATGTTTGTACAGTGAATGTATATGTACAGTATGTGTATATGTATGTTTGTACAGTGAATGTATATGTACAGTATGTGTATACAGTATGTTTGTATAATGAGTGTGCGTGTGGATGTACGAACTTTGAGTGTGTAAATATGTACTGTATTTGTAGGTGTATGTGGGAGCGTAGGTACCTATGTATGTGTGTATGTATGTGTGTGAGTATATGTGAATCTGCATGCACAATACATTTGACTCCCAGTGTGTGCGGGAGCCAGAGTACGGCCCCAGCCTCCCCGAGAGCCCAACCCACAAACAGTAGGTGTGGTGCCCAGGGAACCAGGGGCCACCGCCCCCACGCAGCCAAGCCGAACAGCGACAGGAACCCCAGAGCCTGGCCCACCGTGCAGCAGGCCGCAGACAGACGCACCCGGCAGAGGACAAGGCACGAGAAAAGCAGGGGGCAGCCAGACCCCAAGCCAGCGAGAGACCCCACCCCACACGGGCAGAAAGGCGGGACGCCCCGCCCGAGGGGCCCGGACACCCCCCGCAACCGGACGGGAAGACCGCCCCCGCCCCACCGGCAACCGGGCCCCCACGAGCCCACCCCCCAACCCCCGGAGAGCGCGGCGAGGCCAGCCCCAGGCCACCCCACCCAAACCGGCCGCCACAGGACCACCCAGCACGGGGCCACGGGAACCACCCACCCCACCCGCAGGGACCCCAACGATGGAGATGGAACAACCAGCAACTGCCCCGCCGAGTCCCCCCCCTGAGGTAGGGGAAAATAAATAAATAAATAAATAATAATAATAATATTAAAAAAAATATTTAAAAAAAAACTTTTTATTTTTTATTTTTAAAAGAATTAAAAGAAGATCACAGACATGCTGACACACAAGGTCACTGCCCCAACAACTGGCCGACTTGCAGCACCTCGGAATACCCTGCAGCACCAAGCTACCACAGTAGACGCAGGGACCAGACCCAGCAGCCCCCAACCAAGACGGGCACCCGGAAGGGATGGACGGTGGGACCCAGGAGCTCCAGACACGCAGTCTGGATGCAGTAGCCCGAGGCGCCGACCCCCACCCGACAGGCAGGCCCCGAATGTACCCCCAGAAATATACATACATATCTATATACATACACATACACATACACACACATAGACACATATATACACATACACATATATACACATACACATATATATACATATATACATACATACATACATACACACACACACACATACATATACACAGTTTGTCAGCCCCGACAACCACCACGCGCGCGCGCTGCCACCAGTCACAACATCAGCCACCCCCCTGTACCAGACCCAACAGCCAAGGGCGCCCACACCACAAACAAACGGCAGCAGAAACAGCAGCCGCAACATCCCCAGACAGCCAGCAACACCCAATCAAATCAAAGCGATAAAAAAAAACCGCGACCGGCAACCACACGCCAACAGGATCATGGAGACCAGCCAGCGCCAGCCCGCCAGCAAGCCCAAACGCCAACACACAAACAAGAGACATCGACACCCCCCCCCCCCAACCCCCCCCCCCCCCCCACCAAAAGACCCCACCACCCCAACCCAAACCCGCACAAACACACCACCGCCCAAACAACCGAGACACAGCATCCAGACCAGACACGGGCGCCGCGCCGCCACCACATCTAGTCACCAACAGAGACCCCACAGCGCAAGGTCGGGCCACACGGGCACGGACCCCACCCAACAGGAAGCGAGACCCGCGCGACGCCACACACAATTAAATAATAAGATTAAACAAAAATAATAATAATAATTTTTTTAAATAAATAAATAAAAATACAAATTAAATTAAATTAAAAAAGACAAAAATAAATAGATAAAAATAAAAATAAAATAAAGTAAGTAAATAACAAAAAAAACACCAAAAAAAATTAAAAAATAAAACATTTAAAAAATAAATAAATAAATAATTTAAAAAAATAAAAAATAAATTCATAATAATAATAATTATAAATGAATAAAAGCCTGGCAGGCCACCAGAACGCAGTCCCCGGAATCCGCACCGGCCGACGAGGCAATGAGGGGTGCACCGAACCCCAACCCCCCCACATGCATGTGTACAAGGGAAATACACAACTTTAAACATTTAACAGACACATTAGCTATATTTGATAAAAAAGTGTCGGTATTGGACCGGTATCTGTCACGGCCCGGGCGCATTCCAACGCGCACTCATCTGTAGAGCGCACCTCCAAGAGCGACCCACTCCTGCAGAAGCTCCGCTAGTGCACAGCTGCAATCAATCAGCACTCATCACACCTGTCGCTAATGAGCTTCCTGGGCTTCTAAAGCCAGTGCAGACCTGCGTTCCGGGCCAGAACTGTTTTGTACAGTAAGGAGTCGTAATCAAGCTCTATGCATGTTTCTCCCCCCGCCGTGTTTCGCTTGTCTCGTGTCCTCCTTGTCGCCTTCCAACAGCAGACCTCCGTTCCCGCGTCACGAGCGGCGTGTCTCGTCTCCCCGTGTTCCCCCTGCTTCCCTGACTGCCTCTCGGATCTCGTCCTCCCGCCTGGACACGGACCTTTGATGCCTCGCTATTGCCCCCGACTTCCTGTCTGTGCTCACGGACCTCACGAGCCTGCCTCGCCCTATATTTGACTTCCGCGCCTCTCGTTCAACACTACCGGTAACACACTACAGCTAATCTCTACACATAGTCACACACCACAGACTTCTTGGATTAGTACGCACGCTTCATTAATTGTTTATATATATATATATATATATATATATATATATATATATATATATATATATATATATATATATATATATATATATATATATATAAATAAATAGAGTTAATACGACATACGACGCATTGCCGGCAGTAAGTCGGACCCGTTTCCAGTGAGGGTTTGACTCCGCCAAGGCTGCCCTTTGTCACCGATTCTGTTCATAAATTTTATGGACAGAATTTCTAGGTGCAGTCAAGGCGTTGAGGGGATCTGGTTTGGTGGCTGCAGGATTAGGTCTCTGCTTTTTGCAGATGATGTGGGAAATCGACAGGCGGATCGGTGCGGCGTCTTCAGTAATGCTGACGCTGTATCGATCCGTTGTGGTGAAGAAGGAGCTGAGCTGGAAGGCAAAGCTCTCAATTTACCGGTCGATCTACGTTCCCATCCTCACCTATGGTCATGAGCTTTGGGTTATGACTGAAACGACAAGATCACGGGTACAAGCGGCCGAAATGAGTTTTCTCCGCCGGGTGGCGGGTCTCTCCCTTAGAGATAGGGTGAGAAGCTCTGTCATCCGGGAGGAGCTCAAAGTAAAGCCGCTGCTCCTCCACATCGAGAGGAGCCAGGTGAGGTGGTTCGGGCATCTGGTCAGGATGCCACCCGAACGCCTCCCTAGGGAGGTTGTTTAGGGCACGTCCGACCGGTAGGAGGCCACGGGGAAGACCCAGGACACGTTGGGAAGACTATGTCTCCCGGCTGGCCTGGGAACGCCTCGGCATCCCCCGGGAGGAGCTGGACGAAGTGGCTGGGGAGAGGGAAGTCTGGGCTTCTCTGCTTAGGCTGCTGCCCCCGCGACCCGACCTCAGATAAGCGGAAGAAAATGGATGGAGTTAATACGACATTCGTCCTGTCTGTGCTGTCTCCTTCCTCCTGTACACGTAACAGTATCGCCGCTACCAGGTATTGGATCGGAAAGACAATCAGTAGTATGACACATGACTAATATTTACGATTTGTAATAAAACTACAGTGACTTGATTTTAAACAATAAATGAGTTGACCTTCTCATTTACCACAGCTGCCACCTCCCCAGTGTCAGTGCTCCTTTGCAGCATCATCGCCCGTAGCAACGGTCAGACACAGAAGCGAATGCCAAACCTGGCAACTAATTAGGCTTCACGTAGAGCACCCAGACACGACTTCTGTTTACTTCCTGCGTGTCTGCTGGCTTTTAATCAAGCCACGTTTGGACGGGAGGAGGCAGATATCCCCCGTGTCTGTGATCCTCGCTTACAATCACTCCCAAATGTCCTTCATTGAGCACGTCATCCCCGCTCATTCGCAAAAAGCACCGCCGATGGATGGATGGACTTTTTAAAAGGCCGTTGTGTACACGGACGTAGGGAGAAGTACAGAGCGCCAATAAACCTTAAAGGCACTGCCTTTGCGTGCCGGCCCAGTCACATAATACCTTACGGCTTTTCACACACACAAGTGAATGCAAGGCATACTTGGTCAACAGCCATACAGGTCACACTGAGGGTGACCGTATAAACAACTTTAACACTGTTACAAATATGCGCCACACTGTGACCCCACAGCAAACAAGAACGACAAACACATCTCGCACCGTAACACAACATAAACACAACAGAACCAATACCCAGAACCCCTTGCAGCACTAACTCTTCCGGGACGCTACAATATACACCCCCCGCTACCCCCTAAACCCAGCCCCCCCCCCCAACCTCCTCATGCTCTCTCAGGGAGAGCATGTCCCAAATTCCAAGCTGCTGTTTTGAGGCATGTTAAAAAAAAAAAAGCACTTTGTGACTTCAATAATAAATATGGCATTTTTTTCCATAACTTGAGTTGATTTATTTTGGAAAACCTTGTTACATTGTTTAATGCATCCAGCGGGGCATCGCAACAAAATTAGGCATAATAATGTGTTAATTCCACAACTGTATATATCGGTATCGGTTGATATCGGAATCGGTAATTAAGAGTTGGACAATATCGGAATATCGGATATGGGCAAAAAAGCCATTATCGGACATCTCTAATTCTAACTGATCTTTTTCGCAACACCGTTAATGAATGAAGTGAACATTTGTAGTTATTTCCCCATATTTCTACACAATAACTCAGATATGTAACACAAGTGAGCAGTAGAGAATATGAACAGATTTTTGGTCTAGATCATGTTTTGCTTTATTCATTATTGTGCGCTCTATAGAATGGTGAATATGATAATAAATAATATTAAATATCTAAATACAAGTTTGACCACACATGTTTGTAAACGAAACTAATGTGTTGAATCATGTGTACTTAAAGTGTGAGTATTTCATCAATAATAGACAGTGAGGAGCCACAAAGTAGTTGAAGAGTTGGCTGCAGCTGTAAAAACATTCCACGTGGCTGCAAAGGTTTGAGAACATTGGGCAGCAGGGGCATAAAGGTTGTTTGAAGACGCCGCCGCCGTCTCCCTTGGGCGGCGAGCAGTTGACACAATGGATGGGTGGAAGGATAAAAAAGGAAGTTCTGAGAAAATATAAACATCCCCAAAAGAATTTCTTTAAACAAAACAAAAGTCTCGCACTGGCTTCTGAAAATGTTTTTTTGGCCGTAACTTTTCGTTTCATACGCACTATAAACACCAATATGAAAGTAGTTGTTGGTCCAAAGTGGCACAATAACTTCAAGCTAAAGTGGCAGACATGATGAATAGTGGATTCAAACTGGTATGAGATCAGTTTGGTGCTGCTTATCTCTGCTCTCCACCTCTCTGTGCTAAGACTTGAGCGGGGAAATGAGGTGCAGATGTAATAAATGATAGCGCAGCCAATCTGCTGGCTGATGCATTATTGATCCCCGGCTGTCGTCAGGGCGACAAGTGGAGGTTTCAGTGGGCGGAGAGACGCTGTCCGACACCTAACATAGGGCA
>NC_084750.1:42315300-42350300 GCF_033978785.1 Entelurus aequoreus
CTTTTGGAAACTATTAAGGTATGTAAATAAACATTTACATAATCTTACTGTGTAAATAACTTATTTGTTACTGTTTGAACGCCACATTTTTACTTCTTATCATACACAGTGGGTCCATGACGATGACTTCTGTTTTGTTTAAGCAGCCGTTTTACTGCCGTGTTACAGACACTGTTTGGAAACTATTAAGGTATGTAAATAAACATTTACATAATTTTACTGTGTAAATAACTTATTTCTTACTGTTTGAACGCCACATTTTTACTTCTTATCATACACAGTGGGTCCATGACGATGACTTATGTTTTGTTAGAGCAGCCGTTTTACTGCCGTATTAGACACCTTTTGGAAACTACTAAGGTATGTATATAAACATTTACATAATCATACTGTGTAAATAACTTATTTCTTACTGTTTGAACGCCACATTTTTACTTCTTATCATACATAGTGGGTCCATGACGATGACTTATGTTTTGTTAGAGCAGCCGTTTTACTGCCGTATTAGACACCTTTTGGAAACTATTAAGGTATGTATATAAACATTTACATAATCTTACTGTGTAAATAACTTATTTCTTACTGTTTGAACGCCACATTTTTACTTCTTATCATACATAGTGGGTCCATGACGATGACTTGTGTTTTGTTAGAGCAGCCGTTTTACTGTTGTATTAGACACCTTTTGGAAACTATTAGGGTATGTAAATAAACATTTACATAATCTTACTGTGTAAATAACTTATTTCTTACTGTTTGAACGCCACATTTTTACTTCTTATCATACATAGTGGGTCCATGACGATGACTTCTGTTTTGTTTGAGCAGCCGTTTTACTGCCGTATTAGACACCGTTTGGAAACTATTAAGGTATGTAAAGAAACATTTACATAATCTTACTGTGTAAATAACTTATTTCTTACTGTTTGAACGCCACATTTTTACTTCTTATCATACACAGTGGGTCCATGACGATGACTTATGTTTTGTTAGAGCAGCCGTTTTACTGCTGTATTAGACACCTTTTGGAAACTATTAGGGTATGTAAATAAACATTTACATAATCTTACTGTGTAAATAACTTATTTCTTACTGTTTGAACGCCACATTTTTACTTCTTATCATACATAGTGGGTCCATGACGATGACTTATGTTTTGTTAGAGCAGCCGTTTTACTGCCGTGTTACAGACACCGTTTGGAAACTATTAAGGCATGTAAGGCACTTGATGATGTCGTTGTGGCTTATGCAGCCCTTTGAGACACTCGTGATTTCGGACTATATAAGTAAACTTTGATGGATTGATTTGTTGTTGTGTAAATAACTCATTCCACAACGTATATATCTGCGGCTAATATACGGAACCATCTTTTGCCTTGTAAAATGTAGTGGGCGTGACTTTATAGCCCGGAAAATGCGGTACAAGTTTGCAGTCGTGGGCAAAGAAACATCTGCCTGAGTTTGAGTCGTGCCGTGCCTTGCAGATGTCATTATTACCAATCAGTCTGGCAGCTCCACTGCAAGACTCTTAAAGACCATTGTGACTCTTTTCTATGTGGGATAATAGTGGAGAGAAGGCCGTGTCACTGCAGTCATTCCATGAAATGTTGAGTGGCCCTCACACACACACCTGCTGTCTGTGGGTAAATACTTCTATTTAAGTTACACACCTGCTGTCTGTGGGTAAATACTTCTATTTAAGTTACACACCTGCTGTCTGTGGGTAAATACTTCTATTTAAGTTGAACAAGCTTTAAGATGGATCATACACTACAGTCCAAGTAATGGATTGTAGTCCTTTTCTCTCCCTGCCACTCTCACTGCGGTGTATGGAGAGAGTGTGTGTGTGTGTGCGTGTGTGCGTGTGTGTGTGTGTGTGTGTGTGTGTGTGTGTGTGTGTGTGTGTGTGTGTGTGTGGAGGCGCTGCTGTGAAGGCTAATAAAGTGTGTGTGTTTCTGTTGGCCAGAGGAGAGATAACTTCGTCCTTGGCTCGCTCATAACCTCATCACACTCTCTCATGGACATAACTCATGTGCTGGCTTGGCGGGGAGGAAACACACTTTGTAGTACTCATTGTGTACTTGTACTGCATGTATGTAGGACTCATTGTGTACTTATACTGCATGTACGTAGTACTTATACTGCGTGTATGTAGTACTCATTGTGGACTTATACTGCATGTATGTAGTACTTGTACTGCATGTATGTAGTACTCAATGTGTACTTGTACTGCATGTACGTAGTACTTATACTGCGTGTATGTAGTACTCAGTGTGTACTTATTCTGCATGTACGTAGTACTTGTACTGTGTGTATGTAGTACTCAATGTGTACTTGTACTGCATGTATGTAGTACTTGTACTGCGTGTATGTAGTACTCATTGTGGACTTATACTGCATGTATGTAGTACTTGTACTGCGTGTATGTAGTACTCAATGTGTACTTGTACTGCATGTACGTAGTACTTATACTACGTGTATGTAGTACTCAGTGTGTACTTATTCTGCATGTACGTAGTACTTGTACTGTGTGTATGTAGTACTCAATGTGTACTTGTACTGCATGTATGTAGTACTTGTACTGCGTGTATGTAGTACTCATTGTGGACTTATACTGCATGTACGTAGTACTTGTACTGCGTGTATGTAGGACTCATTGTGTACTTATACTGCATGTATGTAGTACTCATTGTGGACTTATACTGCATGTATGTAGTACTCATTGTGTACTTATACTGCATGTATGTAGTACTCATTGTGTACTTATACTGCGTGTATGTAGTACTCATTGTGTACTTATACTGCATTTATGTAGTACTTATACTGCATGTATGTAGTACTCATTGTGTACTTATACTGCATGTATGTAGTACTCATTGTGTACTTATACTGCATGTATGTAGTACTCATTGTGTACTTATAATGCGTGTATGTAGTATTCATTGTGTGCTTATACTGCATGTATGTAGTACTCATTGTGTGCTTATACTGCATATATGTAGTACTCATTGTGTACTTATACTGCATGTATGTAGTACTCGTTGTGTACCTATATTGCGTGTATGTAGGACTCATTGTGTACTTATACTGCATGTACGTAAGACTCAGTGTGTACTTATACTGCATGTACGTAGTACTTGTACTGCATGTATGTAGTACTCATTGTGTACTTATACTGCATGTACATAGGACTCAATGTGTTCTTATACTGCATGTATGTATGACTCATTGTGTACTTATACTGCATGTATGTAGTACTCGTTGTATACTTATACTGCATGTACATAGGACTCAATGTGTACTTACACTGCATGTTTGTAGGACTCATTGTGTACTTATACTGCATGTACGTAGGACTCATTGTGTACTTATACTGCATGTACATAGTACTCATTGTGTACTTATACTGCGTGTATGCAGTACTCATTGTGTACTTACACTGCATGTATGTAGGACTCATTGTGTACTTATACTGCATGTATGTAGGACTCATTGTGTACTTATACTGCATGTATGTAGTACTCAATGTGTACTTATACTGCATGTATGTAGTACTCAATGTGTACTTATACTGCATGTATGTAGTACTCATTGTGTACTTATACTGCATGTATGTAGTACTCATTGTGTACTTATACTGCATGTATGTAGTACTCATTGTGTACTTATACTGCATGTATGTAGTACTCATTGTGTACTTATACCGTATGTTTGTAGGACTCAATGTGTACTTATACTGCATGTACAGTATTTTTCGGAGTATAAGTCGCACCTGCCGAAAATGCATAATAAAGAAGGAAAAAAAAATATATAAGTCGCACTGGAGCCCGGCCAAACTATGAAAAAAAACTGCAACTTATAGTCCGAAAAATACGGCATGTAGTACTCAATGTGTACTATATAAATGCACACAAATATGTGTACTATATACACATGAGTTTTTTTTAGCATGAATTGATTAAAGTGGACCCCGACTTAAACAAGTTGAAAAACTTCTTGGGGTGTTACCATTTAGTGGTCAATTGTACGGAATATGTACTGTACTGTGCAATCTACTAATACAAGTTTCAATCAATCAATCAAAGTCACGGGCAAGAAAAGAAGCAAAATAGGATACTGATTGATTTTACTCGGACTGATACAGGTTAGTCCAGATAGAATTATAATAGTTACATATAAAAGTATCCTGAAAAACTGCCAAGACGAGGTAGAAAATATTACCAAACATACTGTAAACTAAAGCCGCTGTCTCTCTTTGTGCAAATAAGAATATCCTTTAATAATAATATCCTTTAATAATAATATCCTTTAATAATAATATCCTTTAATAATAATATCCTTTAACATTTTCTGTGCGAATGTTTCGCATTCATCTTGTTTTTTTCGTCCTCCCAGAAGATGAAATTGCTGACTACATCACAGCGGTCTCTCATTCTGCCGCAATTTCAAAGCTCAATTGTGTGGCCGAGAATATCCCAAAATGCTGCTATTACCAGAAGATCCTAAGAGGAGTTGTGGGCAGAAGAACAAGATAGTTGCTGGAAGTCTCTGTGCCGACATCATGGCCTCCATTTGTGGCTCCCGGGAGACAAAGTGTTTCCTTTACAGGCAAACATACACTTGTGATGTTTTCTAGCGGCCGCCATTGACCGTCTGCAGGGAGCCTCCGTCAAGGTGACAACAATATTGCGAGCGTACTAAAATATGACAACGCTGAGTCAGCTCTTCTCCGACAGTAGGGCGGGGGCCACTTCCACATGCACCAACAAGGTATGGCCAAACTTTTGACACGTTATAACGCCACCTTTAAAATGACTATTGTATTTTCTGGGCCATAAGGCGCAGCGGATTATAAGGCACACTGCCCATGAATGCTCTATTTATTAAAATCTTTTTTCATACATTAGGCACACCGGATTATAGGATGCATTAAAGGAGTCATATTAGCACTGCTGACCTGTCTCCGCTCGGGATGGTCTCCTGCTGGCCCCAATATGGACTGGACTCTCACTATTATGTTAGATCCACTATGGACTGGACTCTCACTATTATGTTAGATCCACTATGGACTGGACTCTCACACTATTATGTTACATCCACTATGGACTGGACTCTCACTATTATGTTAGATCCACTATGGACTGGACTCTCACTATTAGGTTAGATCCACTATGGACTGGACTCTCACACTATTATGTTAGATCCACTATGGACTGGACTCTCACACTATTATGTTAGATCCACTATGGACTGGACTCTCACTATTATGTTAGATCCACTATGGACTGGACTCTCACTATTAGGTTAGATCCACTATGGACTGGACTCTCACTATTATGTTAGATCCACTATGGACTGGACTCTCACTATTAGGTTAGATCCACTATGGACTGGACTCTCACTATTATGTTAGATCCACTATGGACTGGACTCTCACACTATTATGTTAGATCCACTATGGACTGGACTCTCACTATTATGTTAGATCCACGATGGACTGGACTCTCACTATTATGTTAGATCCACTATGGACTGGACTCTCACACTATTATGTTACATCCACTATGGACTGGACTCTCACTATTATGTTAGATCCACTATGGACTGGACTCTCACTATTATGCTAGATCCACTATGGACTGGACTCTCACTATTAGGTTAGATCCACTATGGACTGGACTCTCACTATTATGTTAGATCCACTATGGACTGGACTCTCACTATTAGGTTAGATCCACTATGGACTGGACTCTCACTATTATGTTAGATCCACTATGGACTGGACTCTCACACTATTATGTTAGATCCACTATGGACTGGACTCTCACTATTATGTTAGATCCACAATGGACTGGACTCTCACTATTATGTTAGATCCACTATGGACTGGACTCTCACACTATTATGTTAGATCCACTATGGACTGGACTCTCACACTATTATGTTAGATCCACTATGGACTGGACTCTCACACTATTATGTTAGATCCACTATGGACTGGACTCTCACTATTATGTTAGATCCACTATGGACTGGACTCTCACTATTATGTTATATCCACTATGGACTGGACTCTCACTATTATGTTAGATCCACTATGGACTGGACTCTCACACTATTATGTTATATCCACTATGGACTGGACTCTCACTATTATGTTAGATCCACGATGGACTGGACTCTCACTATTATGTTAGATCCACTATGGACTGGACTCTCACACTATTATGTTACATCCACTATGGACTGGACTCTCACTATTATGTTAGATCCACTATGGACTGGACTCTCACTATTATGCTAGATCCACTATGGACTGGACTCTCACTATTAGGTTAGATCCACTATGGACTGGACTCTCACTATTATGTTAGATCCACTATGGACTGGACTCTCACTATTAGGTTAGATCCACTATGGACTGGACTCTCACTATTATGTTAGATCCACTATGGACTGGACTCTCACACTATTATGTTAGATCCACTATGGACTGGACTCTCACTATTATGTTAGATCCACAATGGACTGGACTCTCACTATTATGTTAGATCCACTATGGACTGGACTCTCACACTATTATGTTAGATCCACTATGGACTGGACTCTCACACTATTATGTTAGATCCACTATGGACTGGACTCTCACACTATTATGTTAGATCCACTATGGACTGGACTCTCACTATTATGTTAGATCCACTATGGACTGGACTCTCACTATTATGTTATATCCACTATGGACTGGACTCTCACAATATTATGCTAGATCCACTCGACATCTGGGGGGCGACATCTGCGGTCCTCTCCAAGGTTTCTCATTGTCCCATTGGGTTGAGTTTTTCCTTGCCCTGATGTGGGATCTGAACCGAGGATGTCGTTGTGGCTTGTGCAGCCCTTTGAGACACTCGTGATTTAGGGCTATATAAGTAAACATTGTTGATTGATTGTTGATTGATTGACATTGTATTATTATTTTCTAAATTCTCTAATAACAAAAGTTCCTTGGGTGAATAATGTAAACTCACTACACCGGTATGTTTTAGTGTTTTCATGGTGAGTTCACTGACAGATATAAGTAAGAACTTTACACTACTTTATATTAGAAATGGCAACAGTGGAGGATGAATGTCACATAACAAGAAGATAGAGAAAAAGAAGAAGCAAAGGCGGACTCGCGCAATTTTTCAGGATTCATGCAGATCCCAAATACAGATCAGCAGGTGCCAGAAGGTAAGAAAAGTTGCTTTTGCATAATAAAATGTGCCACGCCGTCCCAAAATGGTCAAAAAATACTAATAGTTTAAAAAAGGATATTTATTTATTTTTTAAATTTTAGGCAAATTGATGCATTTTAAAAACAATGTCAGTTAAGTTATTGTTTGTTTTAAGTTGATCAATCAATCAATCAATCAATCAGAGTTTATTTATAGAGTTCTCAATCTCAAGTGCATCAAAGGTTCTGCATAATCAACATCTTCTGATCTGAAACCCACATCCAGGCAAGGAAAAACTCCAAAAGCCCAAAACGGGAAAAAGAAACCTTAGGAAGGGGTTGCAGATGTGGGGACGATTAAAAAAAAAATCTAAATAGTTGTTTTATATTTTTAATTATTTTGTTATATTTAATGGTAATACGGCTATAATGTTATGCAGAGGTGTACGTAGAACAATTTTTATCGACAAATGATGTATAGTCGTAACGGAGACGGGGGCGTAAGAGGAAATAATTAGCAAGCACTGCACTAAATCTACCTGCAAAGCAACCTAGACTTTGTTCAGGACCAGGAAGGGAAAACCTGCAGACCTGGATCCAGACCACCATCTAAAACTACATTTGAGACATGTTGGGGCCCCGGGCCTTCAAGGTGATCTGTGCATTGAATAATACTCACTGGAAGGAAGACATGGAGCCCAGATCCAGATCCTCACGTCAGCCAATCACCTGTCTCACACCTGCAGATGACAAATTGCACAATTAAAGGAAATATGGATTCTTTCATCCCCGCTGCAGATGAAGGTCTGAATCGCTGTTGATTCTTCGGATGGAGTTTATTGATGGAGGTGCGTAATAACAACAGAATTATACTTGGATGGATTTTTTGCATAGATTTAGCGAGGCGGCAACAAATGTAACGCTTTGGTGCGCAACACAGAGTACACAAGGTTTCTGAAACAAGTGTTCGTGGTCCTTCATGGATTTATTGTGGCCAAGTCTTTTATTTGGGCAGAAGTCAAAAACAAGGTTTGCTTGCTGCAAAAAAAAAAAGTCAAATTAACTTTATTAGAGGCCTACTGAAATGCGATTTTCTTATTTAAACGGGGATAGCAGATCCATTCTATGTGTCATACTTGATCATTTCGCGATATTGCCATATTTTTGCTGAAAGGATTTAGTAGAGAACATGGACGATAAAGTTCGCAACTTTTGGTCGCTGATAAAAAAGCCTTGCCTGTACCGGAAGTAGCGTGACGTCACAGGTTGTGGAGCTCCTCACATCTGCACATTGTTTACACCAGCAGCGAGAGCGATTCGGACCGAGAAAGCGACGACTTCCCCATTAATTTGAGCGAGGATGAAAGATTCGTGGATGAGGAAGGTGAGAGCCACATTGATGTAACACATGGCTTGGTATTGTCTTGCTGAAATAAGCAGGGGCGTCCATGATAACGTTGCTTGGCTGGCAACATATGTTGCTCCAAAACCTGTATGTACCTTTCAGCCTTAATGGCGCCTTCACAGATGTGTAAGTTACCCATGCCTTGGGCACTAATACACCCCCATACCATCACACAAGCTGGCTTTTCAACTTTGCACCTATAACAATCCGGATGGTTCTTTTCCTCTTTGGTCCGGAGGACACGACGTCCACAGTTTCCAAAAACAATTTGAAATGTGGACTCGTCAGACCACAGAACACTTTTCCACTTTGTATCAGTCCATCTTAGATGAGCTCAGGCCCAGCGAAGCCGACGGCGTTTCTGGGTGTTGTTGATAAACGGTTTTGGCCTTGCATAGGAGAGTTTTAACTTGCACTTACAGATGTAGCGACCAACTGTAGTTACCGACAGTGGGTTTCTGAAGTGTTCCTGAGCCCATGTGGTGATATCCTTTACACACTGATGTCGCTTGTTGATGCAGTACAGCCTGAAGGATGGAAGGTCACGGGCTTAGCTGCTTACGTGCAGTGATTTCTCCAGATTCTCTGAACCCTTTGATGATATTACGGAGCGTAGATGGTGAAATCCCTAAATTCCTTGCAATAGCTGGTTGAGAAAGGTTTTTCTTAAACTGTTCAACAATTTGCTCAGGCATTTGTTGACAAAGTGGTGACCCTCGCCCCATCCTTGTTTGTGAATGACTGAGCATTTCATGGAATCTACTTTTATACCCAATCATGGCACCCACCTGTTCCCAATTAGCCTGTTCACCTGTGGGATGTTCCAAATAAGTGTTTGATGAGCATTCCTCAACTTTATCAGTATTTATTGCCACCTTTCCCAACTTCTTTGTCACGTGTTGCTGGCATCAAATTCTAAAGTTAATGATTATTTGCAAAAAAAAAAATGTATCAAATATGTTGTCTTTGTAGCATATTCAACTGAATATGGGTTGAAAAGGATTTGCAAATCACTGTATTCCGTTTATATTTACATTTAACACAATTTCCCAACTCATATGGAAACGGAATTTGTATTTTTTTTGCCTGTGTTTTCATACCTGCACATTGCCTGCAGTCTCTGCAACCCCAGACAATCGGCACCAACAAAGAACTCAATAGGCCTACAGTAGCACACATTTTTACGGGCGCACTTTGAAGAGCCTTGCAGGAAACGTCAGAAATAGGATTAGGAACAACTGATTATATTTCGGGGGAGATCCGAATCAAAACGGTTCTTTTCTATTGCTTTTCTAGTCGGAACAAGATGTACGCCGCAATATGTTTACGACTGGGGGGAAAAGACAAAAGTAAATAGTACCTAAGCTTACAAGCTCTTTTGGTTCCACGACCGAGCTCTTCACCTAAAAACATTCATACTTCAACCAACCGGATGCATCGCCTGCAGGCCATTATTGGCTTGTTTACTATTTCTCTGGCAGTTTGAGTTGGAAGACAATATGAGGACGACCTCATGAGTCACAGAGTGAGAGTGAGTGGGTGTCATCATCCGCCGCTCAGTGCAGGTTTGTTCCGATCAGCGTCTTCCTATGGGGTTGTTATCTCCTGGCAGAGAAGGCCAAGGAAAGGATCGTTGAGATCTGTTGTGGGTTCTGTCGTGTGCTGAAGCAGGACCGGGGAGATGGCACCACCATCAAAAAGACCGGACTGATGCGGGTCAAGGAGATCATTGTTTTTTAATAAGTTACCAAATGTTGCTTAGTCTTTCATAGCCAGGAAACACATGCAGACATTATTACCACCACCGGGGCCAAAACCAGGATTTGACAAAAAGGCTGAAATCATGGCTGTCCCATCACCATGTGGATGATATTACCTAGGAAAAAAATCACAAAAACCAACTAGGGCTGGGCGATACCTGGAATATACTCGATATATCACGGGTTTGTCTCTGTGCGATATAGAAAATGACTATATGGTGATATTCCAGTATACGTTCTCATGCAGTTGCTTTTAGCTGCTGGCATTACACTGCAGGCTCTTCTCACTCACTCTTACATACGTCACATACTGTTGCGTGTGCAACGTCATACGCTCTCGCTGAGCAGAGAGGTAGCGGCATGGTGACGTTAGCTGTGATGCTAGCGGTGTGGTGCGAGTGGTAATAAGAGAGAGACAAGGTGCAAATGTGGTAACAAATTAAGGAAGAACAATTAATTCCCAAGAAAAACAGCAGGGGGTCCATCGTCTGGCGGTGGTTTGGCTTCAAGCGGGAAGATGTCGAACAGACAACCGTAATATGTCAAGTATGCGGCAAAAGCGTTGCTAGAAAAAGTAGCATTACTGCTAATTTGTAGCATCATTTGAAAAGTCACCCGTTAGAGAATGAGGAGTGCTTGAAACTCTGCATTGTCAGGACGTGGACTGTGGCGTGTTTGTTTTCCCGAGATGCAAGAGAACTTGGACCGGACATGGCGTGAGGGTAAGGACATCTTTTATTTGAACACTAACTACAAAATACGGAAGCAAACAAAAGGCACGCACAATGGCGGAGAACAAATTTGACTAATGAAACAGAAGACTAGCCCAAAAGCAATTAACTATGAACATGAAACAAAAACACTTACTGTGGCATGGCATGAAGCATGAACTATAGTAAACAGGAATCTCATGGGTAGCAGAGGTAGTATGGATAATGTCACCAGGACGATCAACAGAAACAGACAGGCTTAAATAGCAGTGACATGATTAGTGACAGGTGCGCGACATGAGGACGGGTGAAAACTAATGGGTAGTCATGGAAACAAAAACAATGGAGCGTAAACAGAAACTAAAGAGTCCAATAACTAAACAAAACAAAACATGACTAAAACAAAACATGATCACACAGACATGACACGCATGTCAACATCTCCGTTAGGTGCCACACCAACAAAATGCCCAAGCAACCATTTCCACATCAACACCATATGAAACAACTAGTCAACAACAGAAGGAGATAACGTCCGCAGGAACCTACCACATAGTGAAGGACATACACTATTTGATTTCCTATTATGCAGCTCATTTTTATTTGACACTTATTGAAATATCTTGTGTGACATCATGCACAAAAGTGCACTTTATTTGTTTCTAACTATTGTAGTGGCGTTCTGTACAAAAAGTGCACTTTAATTTAGTGTTGTTTTGATATGTCATCTTAGTGACATCATGCACAAAAGTGCACTAATAGCTTGTTTTAAAATGTCTCTGACAATCTTGCACTTTCTGTTTTGAAATGACATGAATGTTTGTGCCACTGCTTAATAACTCTTTAATAAATACACTTTTAGTTGTGATTTCCCTCTCTGCATGAAAGTTTAAAAGTAGCATATATTAATGCAGTATGAAGAAGAATGTTTTAATGTAGACACATAGAATCATCATACTGCTGTGATTATATGCATCAAGTGTTCATTCAAGGCTAAGGCAAAATATCCACATATATATGGTGGCCTAAAAATATCCACATACTAATAAAAGGCCATATCGCCCAGCCCGACAACCAACCCACTTTTTAAATTACTTTGCTGAAGTTTAGCGTATTAAACAATTTTAACATCTTTACAAATGGACAACATTTGATCTCCGACTCCAAGAATTCTACTGCTCACTAGTGTTACATATCTGAGTTATTGTGCAGAAATATGGGAAACAACTACAAAAGTACACTTCATTCATTAACTGTGTTACAAAAAAGATCAATTAGAATAATACATAATGTTGTATAAAGAGAACATACAAACACTTTATTTATTAAATCACAATTATCGAAATTCAACGATTTGGTGCATTTGCAAGAAGCTAAAATGATGTACAAAGCAAACTATAACCTGCTAGCCAAGAATGTACAACAATTCTTCTCAACAAAAGAGCAGAAATATAACCTTAGAGGAAAATCTAATTTCAAACATTTGTATGCACGTACAACACTTAAAACCTTTAGTATATCAGTATGTGGAATTAAATGATGGAATGGATTAAGGAAATCAGTCCAAAAAAGCACCAATATGATTCCGTTGAAGAGACTGTTCAAACTACAAGTGTTCACAAAGTACAAGAATTATGATGAACATCTTGAACCCATTTTTTTTTTTTACTGATACAAAGATTATTTATGTATTTAATATTTGCATGCTTACTGTGGTATATTATTTATTTATTATTTATTTGTTCACTGTTCTGTTACAGAGAACAAGTCAAATGGATACAATTGCTATGGTATGAAGAGGGGTAGGATTAAATAAGCTATGTTTCTTCCTACTCCTTTTCGGACGTGCTTTAATGAAACAAGTGGAATTGTGTGATGCATGACATTAATACATTGTATCGTATGCATGTTCCAAATAAACTGAAACTGGACTGAACTGAACCCAAGACATTGTGCTTTGAATTTCAAGGCGCCAGAAGTTAAAATGGGGAATCTGTCTTCATATTCTAATCAGTGACAAGAGTATGACGTGTCCAGGAATACTTGTCATTTAATAATCTACAATTGACATGACCCCCCCCCCCACGGACAGCAAAGCCCTACGGGGCGATACCTGACTGACATGATTATACCGACAGTGTTTCACATACATTTCAATCAGGTGAAACCAACATTAGTTATGTCAGTAAAATTGAATGTTATGTTAAAAACACGTTTCGGATCCAATAATGTTTAAAGGAGCCATATGTAAAAATCTGGCCAGATATGGGACTGCAATCTCAATGAAAATTCGGTAGTCCCCCCTCTCCCTGACTGAGGTTGCCAGACTCGCAGCCGAATCCAGCTGGATGGACTGGGCTACTCCAAGGAACTTCAAACTTCCACTGCCTCTTACTAGGGGTTGAGGTACTGGGACCATAATAGCTGAAAAGACAAGCGTTTTGTCAATAACAAATCTCTAACCAACACATTTTACACAGAAATGAGGCTATTTTCCTGAAGAAGTACGTCATGCCTGCGTACAATATCACAACAAATGGCAATCATATGGTTATTGTCAGTACCATCATAAAACAAAGACTTAAACCAACGACAACCAACGCTAGCAATGGTTGTACTGGTGAAAATAAATAGAGCATGTTTAGCAGCCTAATGTACGCCCAAAAGTAAAGAGGAGACATTTTACCAAGGTATGCCTATATGCTACTGTTTCAAACGTTTCAGATTGCCATATAACTTGGTGCATGTAGTCCACAATATGCAAACACCAATGAGGAATTATTTCATAATGTGATTTGGCTGTCTCCGTACGTTTCACATTGCCATGATGACAGCCGTGCTAATGTTGGAACCCATTTCCTCAGCGTATCAGCATATTGAGAAGGAAATAGGCACTGACACTACCCATATCCACTTAGGTTTTATTTGCCCAAAATATGTTTTGACCTGTCAGTTTGAATACACATCGACATGCAGGCTAACGGGCACATATTTCTACTGTTAGCCTGTATGTGGATGTGTCATTGACCGAGCATTAAACTAGGAGCGAAGCACCAACACACCGAGCATACTAGCTTTGTTAGACAAGATCATAGACTGTATTGGACAAAATAGTTTACATACCAAATGTCCATTTCCAAGTAATAAGAAAACGTAAATGCCTTACTTAGCTATCTAGTTTGGCGTCAGATGAAAAAATCTTCTCCGCTTTCAATCGTCTCCATCTTTCAAAGGCATCCCCGATACAAATCCTGGTTTTGTTCCTGGCTTTGTCATGAATAAGTTGAGAATGGTAACGAGGCCTTTTAGATTGACTAAGGTCTGACATGTTTAGTAACTTTACCAGTGGCAGTAGCCAGACGAGGATGGCGGTGCATAACTGTCAACCTGGATGTGACACACCCACTGACTTTTTAATTGGTCAAACGATGGAAGGCGGGGCATCGAAATGAAAACAATAACAATATTTTGGGGCTGTAAATCTAATTTTGAAATGAGCATATGCCGGATGAACTACCGTTATCAGTTATAAAGGTATTCAAATTACATTATGTTATTTATGTAGTTTGATCATTTTCCTCGACTTGTGCACTAACAACGTGTGGTTTATTTTTTTTTTACATATTTAGCATAATCTACAAAGATACAAATAATTGCTTTTGCGACATCTCGTGGGCACGTTTAGAACAGTTGTTTCTTACATTAAAACATTTTGGCTTATTTTTATACTTAGCAAACTCAACATTTTGGCTCATTTTTATACTTAGCAAACTCATCCCGCGGGCCGGATAAAACCTGTTCGCCGTACGTTTGACACCCCTGCTTTAGGGGGAACAAAAATATTTGGTGAGATTTTTCTCATTTCCGGGGTGGAAGCAAAACCGAAGGAAGTCGGGTTAGTGAGTAAATAAAGATAGCAGCTGTGAGACGATCAAACATCACTTTTAACGCCATCACACGGAACATGTTGTGTTTACGCTATTTTCAGGCTGGCAAGGTTGAACCACAGCATGTTTTATTATTTTACACACTTAGCATTTAGTAGGCTGTTAGCGTTAGCCAAGCTAGGTGCGGATGAAAAAACATTGTACAGTATTTTGCTTACTTTTAGTAATGGGTAAGCACAAAAATGAATGAGGGTATTTCCTGGAGAAGTAGCGCAGTGATCAAACTAAACATCTTACACTGCAAAAACTGAAACCTAAGTAAGTAATTAAATATGGTATATTTGCTTATTTTCTGTCTGATAAGATAATTCTTCTCACTAAGCAGATTTTATGTTAGAGTGTTTTACTTGTTTGAAGTGTTTTGGTCCTAAATGATCTCAGTATGATGTTACAGCTTGTTGCTGAGATTTGATGAGCTATATTGAGTAAAACATGCTTGAAACTAGAATATCAAGTGTTGCAAAGCTGTGTCATCAACACTCACAAGTATAAAACTACTTTTTTTAAAGTAATAATTTCTTATTTCAAACATGAAATAAAAAAAATCATGACTTTGACACAATTGTGTCTCATAATTAAAACAGATGACAGCCAAATGGACTTTGCGGTTTTATTTTCAATGAAACAATAGAACATAGGTACTCATATAGTAGTACAGTTGGCACAGTACAGTAAACTGACAGTTAATATTTAAACATTTGACATGTCAAACAATTTTGAACAGAAATAGTTCATGCACATTCAGATAAATTCCTCAAAATTACAATACAAAAAATGTTTGGCCAGGGGCCGGGCTGTATATATGCGCACTAATTGACTGAAAGAGCACGCACTTGGCGCGATGATGTCATGTTATCCATGGAAAAATGCATTTTTAGACAATATGATTTGCCTGAGCGGCTAGGAGACCCCGAGAGTAACAAGCGCTTGCCTTGTTGCCTTTCCATTAAGAACAATAAATTAGTTTTTAGTATAAGTTTGCTGGTTTCAAGAAATGTAATGCCGAGCGCATATCATTATGTCAAGATAATGGCACTAGCATTTACTTCATTTAAGAATATTTTTCAACATATTGAGAAAAAAGGTCTCTTTTTTTTCTACCAAGAAAAGTGCACTTGTTATTAGTGAGTATATACTTATTTGAAGGTATTTTTGGATTCATTGAGGTTAGCTAATTTGACTTGTTTTGGAAAGTCTTGACAAGCCAAATGTTCTTGTTCTATTGGCAGATAAATTTGCTTAGTTCAAGTAAAATACCCCTCATTTTTGTTTGTTTTTTCTTGTTTTTGAACACTGACTTTTTGCAGTGTATGAAATAAGGCTCGGCAGCCTCACTCAGTCTCGGACACATAAGAGATGGAAGCCGTGGATTACGCGCAATTTGAAGGCGGGACAATGAGCCTTAACGGACTTTGCATTCTGAAATTCTTCACCGGCATAAAAACTGACTCTGTTGACGAGCTTTTGCTGGGACAATGGCGACAGCTTACGCAAGTCTCTTGTCAATTGGACGTGCTCATACGGATCAATTCACTCAATTGTACTTCATCTTTCGAGTAGGCGAGCCTTTGAAAAACTGTAGAGTTTGTCTCGGTTCGGTCCCTTGATTATTTTTATTTTGTTGCTCTCTCCCACATTACCCCGGGGTACAGCACAGTCCGCTTTGGCCAACAAAAATGGCTACCGCGGCCCCACAATGCATTGCAAAATCACGTTCCCTTTCGAGCCCCGTATGGAAGAGTAATGCTAAAACTACAACAAGGCTGACCGGGCGGAAACAGTCCCAGCCATCAAATGAAATATGTATAAAATGGTTCGTTTCCCAGAGATAGTCAGAAAAATGTGAGCACCATGACATGTTATGTAGATCACAAGGAAGCGTTCTAGATCATGAATCCTAATGACCCCTTTAAGGGTAGGACAGACCACAGTCAACATTTGGTATCCAATCATGTATTTGTGAGGTCGGGTCGTAAAGATGACAGACGTAGAAGTATAAAGTGCACCTATTTGCTACCAGATGGCTTTTTAAATAAGCATTCTGTTCATTTCAAAACTGCAGATTCCAACCTGACAAACTTCCATTGTTGGCAAAATAAAACGGATCATCTGCCGCCTTTGTTGCATTTAAACTTTTATATTAAAACAATGAACACTGAATCAACATCTGTTTATTATTTTTCATATGAAATAAAAAACGCTTGGGAGAAGTTTAGGGTGTGATTGAAATGCTGAGTGAGTGAGAAAATGTGTGTGTGTCAGACGCTTGCCTCTGCCAAGCAAACAGGCCTGGAGAGAAGTCCTAAGACCAGCGTACTAAAGAACAATTGTCCAGTTTTAGGGATTTCATTTAAAGTACAATATATTGCCAAAAGTATTTGGCCAGCCATCCAAATGATGAGAATCAGGTGTCCTAATCAATTGGCCCGGCCACAGATGTATAAAACCAAGCACTTAGGCATGGAGACTGTTTCTACTAACATTTGTTGCTCTCACGAGATCAGTGTGGAACTGTCATTGGGTGCCACCTGTGCAACAAATCCAGTCCTGAAATGTCCTAAATATTCCAGTCAACTGTCGGCTTTATTATAAGAAAATGGAAGAGTTTGGGAACAACAGCAACTCAGCCACCAAATGGTAGGCCACGTAAACTGACAGAGGGGCCAGCGGAAGAATTATGGTGTGGGGTTGTTTTTCAGGAGTTGGGCTTGGCCCCTTAGTTCCAGTAAAAGGAACTTTGAATGCTCCAGGATACCAAAATATTGTGGACAATTCCATGCACCAGTGCACAAAGCAAGGTCCATAAAGACATGGATGACAGAGTCTGGTGTGGATGAACTTGACTGGCCTGACCTGACCTGAACCCGATAGAATACCTTTGGGATGAATTAGAACAGAGACTGAGAGACAGACCTTCTCCACCAACATCAGTGTGTGACCTCACCAATGCGCTTTTGGAAGAATGGTTGTAAGTTCCTAGAAACACACTCCGCAACTTTGTGGACAGCCCTCACAGAAGAGTTGAGGCTGTAATAGCTGCAAAACTAACTGACAATATGACCTGGTCCCTACACACCGGAGCTCTTGTAAAAAGAGCTCAGCAGCGCATGCACTTTTTGCGTGGGATGAAAAGAGCACAGCTGCCTCCCCCCATTCTAAAGAGGCACCATAGAGAGCCTGCTGACCAACAGCATCTCTGTTTGGACTGGAGCCTGCAATGCCTCAGACTGGAAGTCTCTCCAGAGAGTGGTGAGGACGGCAGAAAAGATCATCTGGACTCCTCGTCCTCCAAGGACTGTTTTCACTGCTGGACTCTAGAAAGAGGTCCCGCAGCCTCCGAAGCAGAACCTCCAGGTTCTGTAACAGCTTCTTCCCTCAGGCCGTAAGACTCTTGAACGCATCATAATTAAATAATCCCCTCAACTCCCCCCAAAAATGGATTAACTGGCTGGACTATAAAGACAATATAACATACATCCATAAACGTGGATGCATATGAAAAAGTGCAATACATTTATCTGTACAGTAATCTATTTATTTATATCTGCACCTTATTGCTCTTTTATCCTGCACTACCATGAGCTAATGCAACTAAATTTTGTTCTTATCTGTGCTGTAAAGTTCAAATTTGAATGACAATAAAAAGGAAGTCTAAGTCTAAGTCTAGTCTAAAAGGTGGACCCACATCATATTGACCCCTATGGGTTAGGAATGGGATGGCACTTCAAGTTCATATGTGACTCAAGCCAGGTGGCCAAATACTTTTGGCAATATAGTGTAAGTTCTCGACTTGTTGCGGATTTCCACTTTAAAGTCATTCTTAAACATTCCGTGTGGGTCATTTGCACATTTGGACGGAGTAGGCCACCAGACAACCCATGCAGTAATCAGCAATAATAAGCAGTATTGATTGGAGGTACCAAGAGAGTGACGAGCAGCACTTCAGTCCTCACACTGCAAAAAGTCAGTGTTCAAAAACAAGAAAAAAAATACAAAAATGAGGGGTATTTTATTTGAACTAAGCAAAATTATCTGTCAATAGAACAAGAAAATGTGGCTTGTCAAGACTTTCCAAAACAAGTAAAATTAGCTAACCTCAATGAACCCAAAAATACCTTCAAATAAGTATATTCTCACTAATAACAAGTGCAATTTTCTTGGTAGAAAAAAAAGAGACCTTTTTGCTCAATATGTTGAAAAATATTCTTAAATGAAGTAAATGCTAGTGCTATTATCTTGACATAATGATATGCGCTCGGCATTACATTTCTTCAAACCAGCAAACTTATACTAAAAACTAGTTTATTGTTCTTAATGGAAAGGCAACAAGGCAAGCGCTTGTTACTCTCGGGGTCTACTAGCCGCTCAGGCAAATCATATTGTCTAAAAATGCATTTTTCCATGGATAACATGATATCATCACACCAAGTGCGTGCTCTATCAGTCAATTAGTGCGCATATATACAGCCCGGCCCCCGGCCAAATTTTTTTTTATTGGAATTTTGAAGAATTTATATCAGGGATGTCCAAAATGTTTCCACTGAGGGCCGCACACTGAAAAATCAAAGCACGCATTTTGATATAATTTCATTTTCAAAACCTATACAATATACACTTTTTTATTTAACCTTTGGGCCTTCCTCAAGTTAGGTCCTAGGGACCCAGAAGGGTTTCAGTCTTAAAAAAGGTTAAAAATAATTCATATAATATATTTTTTTTAATTAAAAGCTTGAATCTCTAATTCAACTTCAGGTGAAAAAATAATAAAATATATATATATATATATATATATATATATATATATATATATATATATATATATATATATATATATATATATATATATATATATATATATATATATATATATATATATATATATATATATTACATTTTATGAGGTCTTTGTCAAAATCCTATTTGTTGGGGCAAAAATACAAATATACAATATTTTCCCCAAATATATTTTCAAAGTGGGATATTTGATGTGAAGTAATTGGATCCCTAAATAGGTCAATAATTCATAGCAAAATTGATTTTTTAATTCCACTAAAGTTCTTGGGGATCCAAAAGTGCTCCACTCAAAAAGGTCATGCTTTTTTTATTTTTTGCTTTTAATTTTTTTAATTTTTACAATCAACACTTAAATCTCTATATCAGCTTCAGATAAAGTATAATGTCATTCGTTTAGTATATTCATAATAACAATCAATATAATAATTAGTATTAGTATATAATTAGTATGTATTTTTTTGAAATAATTTTCATATTGTTCATGTTTTTTTATTTGTATTTATGTCCTTTTTGTCCTTAAATCAGTCAATAATTCATAGCAACATTGATTTTGATTTATTATTATTTTTTGATAAATTATTTTTAAAAAAAAGTGTTATTAGATTCAATTATGCAACGTTTTCTGATTGCATTTCACCTATTTGCTCTTTTATTTAAAACATGTTTTAGTATTTTTAGAATGATGTGCTGTGGGCCGGAAAAACATTAGCTGCGGGCCGCAAATGGCCCCCGGGCCACACTTTCGACACCACTGATTTATATGAATGTGCATGAACTATTTCGGTTCAAAATAGTTAGAAATATCACATGTTAAATGTTTAAATATTAACTGTCAGTTTGATGTACTGTGCCAACTGTACTACTATATGAGTACGTGTTTTCTATTGTTTCATTGAAAATAAAACAGCAAAGTCCATTTGACTGTCATTTGTTTTAATTATGAGACACAATTGTGTCAAAATCATGATTTTTTATTTCATGCTTGAAATAAGAAATGATTACTTTAAAAAAGTAGTTTTATACTTGTGAGTGTTGATGACACAGCTTTGCAACAGTTGATATTCTAGTTTCAAGCATGTTTTACTCAATATAGCTCATCAAATCTCAGCAACAAGCTGTAATATCTTACTGACATCATTTAGGACCAAAACACTTAAAACAAGTAAAACACTAACATAAAATCTGCTTAGTGAGAAGAATGATCTTATCAGACAGAAAATAAGCAAATATACTAGGGATGTCCGATAATGGCTTTTTTGCTGATATCCTATATTTTGATATTATCCAACTCTTAATTATCGATACCAATATCAACCGATACCGATATATACAGTCGTGGAATTAACACATTATTATGCCTAATTTGGACAACCAGGTATGGTGAAGATAAGGTCCTTTTTTTTAAAATTCATAAAATAAAATAAATAAAGTAAAAGCATTTTCTTGACTAAAAAATAAAGTAAAACAATATAAAAACAGTTACCTAGAAACTAGTAATTAATGAAAATGAGCAAAATGAACTGTTAAAGGTTAGTACTATTAGTGGAGCAGCAGCACGCACAATCATGTGTGCTTACGGACTGTATCCCTTGCAGACTGTATTGATATATATTGATATATAATGTAGGAACCAGAATATTAATAACAAAGAAACAACCCTTTTGTGTGAATGAGTGTGAATGGGGGAGGGAGGTTTTTTGGGTTGGTGCACTAATTGTAAGTGTATCTTGTGTTTTTTATGTTGATTTAATAAAAAATTAAAAATAAAATTTAAAAAAACAATACCGATAATAAAAAAAAACGATACCGATAATTTCCGATATTACATTTTAAAGCATTTATCGGACATCTCTAATATATACCATATTTAATTACTTACTTTGATTTCAGTTTTTGCCGTGTAAGATGGTTAGTTTGATCACTGCGCTACTTCTCCAGGAAATACTGTCATTCATTGTTGTGCTTACCCATTACTAAAAGTAAGCAAAATACTGTACGATGTTTTTTCACCCGCAGATAGCTTGGCTAACGCTAACAGCCTACTAAATGCTAAGTGTGTAAAATAATAAAACATGCTGTGGTTCAACCTTACCAGCCTGAAAAAAACACAACATAGCAAAAAATGAAATAATATAAGCAAAAATCACCCTTATTTGAGATATTTAATCTTACTCAGATTGCAGTTGTTGCAGTGCAAGGCCTCATCAGAAGTGGATTATCCACCAGACTGACCGCAGACTCACCGGGGACACGGACACCTGAGTTCTGCTATCAATTCCATGCTGATTTGAAAGAGGAAGCCGAGACTTAAGAGTTCAGAGTGGGGAAAAGGCTGTGAGGTGCAAATAGATACAAGAAATTGTTGAGAAGAGGAAAAAGCTGAGAGCAGCTGACTAGACTTCAGAGCAGAGGCAGAGTCCATCTGCCGCCGGTTGAAAAAGCTTGCCCTCGGTCTTGTGGTTCCTGCTAAGAGATAACGGGCCGCAGCTCCCGACACTTATCCCTCCGGCTTAATGTCCCTGCAGGCTGAGAGGAATGCATGGAGACGGATGGCTCCCTCCACAGCCGGGTCCCTCTACTAGAGAGATTGCATGCCTGATACTATCCTCCATCTCTCCACGTGTGACAAGCAAGCGGCATACCGCCCCCGCCTCCCAAACACACCACCTGCGAAAGCTCTCGGATCGATGCGACTCACCGACGTGCCGTCCGTCAAATGGCACACACAACACTGGCTCACCAGTTACTGAAACAGATCACTCAATCTGCCGCCAAACGGCGAGCATTTCCTCTACGCCAACCTTCTCGCTCTTTACCCACGCCCTTCACACGTGATGATCAAATGGGTGCTTCCAGAGTTCAGCAGGTGACCCCCCCAAGCCATTCCATCACATCCTCTCCTGCATTCTTTAATCACCCCAACCCTCCATCAACACATCCCACCATGCATCTTCCATCTCAGGACAGGACGGACCGCCCAGCTCCACCCCCGATGACGGCGTGAAGATGAAAAGTGACATCATCACCACCATGATTGCCCCGCAGGAGTTCCGCAAGGCTCCGTACTCCAAACAGTCCTTTTTCTGCTCTATATAAATAATATTCCTGGCGTATGTAAACATACTCGCGTACAAACACACGCTGATAATGTAGAACCTGTCCGGTGGCTTAGTGGTTGGAGTGTCCGCCCTGAGATCAGGTTGGTCGTGAGTTCAAACCCCGGCCGAGTCATACCAAAGACTATAAAAATGTATAATATAAAATATATATCAAATTTATAATAGCTATATTAGCCTATTATCAAAATGCCTTTAAAAGTCTTATGTTATAATGAAGGCAACACATGTGTCTATAGTACCTATATTAGCCTACTATCAAAATGACCTTAAAAATCTAAGTGTAATAATGAAGACAACACATGATATGTTTATATTAGCTACATTAGCCTACTATCTAAATGACTTTAAAAGTGTTATATAGGTGTTATAATGAAGACAACCTATGATGTAAGTGTCTATATTTTAGCTATATTAGCCTACTATCAAAATGAATTTAAAAAGGATTATATAAATGTTATAATAAAGACAACACATGATGTAAGTGTCTATATTTGCTGTATTAGCCTACTATCAAAATTACTTTGAAAGTCGTATATAAGTGTTAAAATGAAGACAACATGTGATGTAAGTGTCTATATGTGCAATATTAGCCTACTATCAAAATGACTCTAAAAGTCTTATATAAGTGTTATAATGAAGACAACACATGATGTAAGTGTCTATATTAGCTATATTAGCCTACTATCAAAATGACTCTAAAAGTCTTATATAAGTGTTATAATGAAGGCAACACATGATGTAAGTGTCTATATTAGCCTACTATCAAAATGACTTTAAAAGTCTTATATAAGTGTTATAATGAAGACAACACATTATGTAAGTGTCTATATGAGCTATATTAGCCTACTATCAAAATGAATTTAAAAAGGATTATATAAGTGTTATAATGAAGACAACATGTGATGTAAGTGTCTATATTAGCTGTATTAGCCTACTATCAAAATTACTTTGAAAGTTGTATATAAGTGTTAAAATGAAGACAACATGTGTGGTAAGTGTCTATATCTGCAATATTAGCCTACTATCAAAATTACTTTAAAAGTCTTATATAAGTGTTATAATGAAGACAACACATGATGTAAGTGTCTATATTAGCTATATTAGCCTACTATCAAAATGACTTTAAAAGTCTTATATAAGTGTTATAATGAAGGCAACACATGATGTAAGTGTCTATATTAGCCTACTATCAAAATGACTTTAAAAGTCTTATATAAGTGTTATAATGAAGACAACACATTATGTAAGTGTCTATATGAGCTATATTAGCCTACTATCAAAATGAATTTAAAAAGGATTATATAAGTGTTATAATGAAGACAACACGTGATGTAAGTGCCTATATTTGCTGTATTAGCCTACTATCAAAATTACTTTGAAAGTTGTATATAAGTGTTAAAATGAAGACAACATGTGATTTAAGTGTCTATATGTGCAATATTAGCCTCTTATCAAAATTACTTTAAAAGTCTTATATAAGTGTTATTATGAAGACAACACATGATGGAAGTGTCTATATTAGCTATATTAGCCTACTATCAAAATGACTTTGAAAGTTGTATATAAGTGTTAAAATGAAGACAACATGTGATTTAAGTGTCTATATGTGCATTATTAGCCTCTTATCAAAATGACTTTAAAAGTCTTACGTAAGTATTGTAATGAAGACAACACATGATGTAAGTGTCTATATTAGCCATATTAGCCTACTATCAAAATGACTTTAAACGTCTTACATAAGTATTATAATGAAGACAACACATGATGGAAGTGTCTATATTAGCCTACAATCAAAATGACTTTAAAAGTCTGACACAAGCAACGTTCCCTCTAAGGTGCGCGCCTGTGCAATTGCGCACTGCTCAAGCGTCCTCTGGGCACGGCAAATCTATGCCACGCACAAAATCAAATAAAAAAATAAGCGCATAACAATTTTCGACACACGGACACGACAGAGAAAACAGTTTTCGTCATCCTTGTTAAAATATTGTAACGTCCGTCGCGACGTTTTGAGGACATGAATTCCATTCATCACTTTACTGAGCAAAACTCTTTATGGTCGGCCATAAACACATCACCAAAACATTAGTAAAAAAAAAAGATATCTAGCAAAAGTGGTCATTTTCGGCTACTAGGGATGTCCGATAATGGCTTTTTGCCGATATCCGATATTCCGATATTGTCCAACTCTTAATTACCGATTCCGATATCAACCGATACCGATATATACAGTGGTGGAATTAACACATTATTATGCCTAATTTTGTCGTGATGCCCCGCTGGATGCATTAAACAATGTAACAAGGTTTTCCAAAATAAATCAACTCAAGTTCTGGAAAAAAGTGCCAACATGGCACTGCCATATTTATTATTGAAGTCACAAAGTGCATTATTTTTTTTAACATGCCTCAAAACAGCAGCTTGGAATTTGGGACATGCTCTCCCTGAGAGAGCATGAGGAGGTTGAGGTGGGCGGGGTTGAGCTGGGGGATAGCGGGGGGTGTATATGGTAGCGTCCCGGAAGAGTTATTGCTGCAAGGGGTTCTGGTTATTTGTTCTGTTGTGTTTATGTTGTGTTACGGTGCGGATGTTCTCCCGAAATGTGTTTGTCATTCTTGTTTGGTGTGGCTTCACAGTGTGGCGCATATTCGTAACAGTGTTAAAGTTGTTTATACGGTCACCCTCAGTGTGACCTGTATGGCTGTTGACCAAGTATGCATTGCATTCACTTCTGTGTGTGAAAAGATGTAAATATTATGTGATTGGGCCGGTTTATTGTCGCTCTGTACTTCTCCCTACGTCCGTGTACACAGCGGCCTTTTAAAAAGTCAACTTTCTGAAACCGGTATCGTTAATTTCTGATATTACATTTTAAAGCATTTATCTTCCGATAATATCGGCAGCCCGATATTATCGGACATCTCTACTTCTTAGACGTTACATGCGTTGTTTCAAGCTTAGCTATTACCATGCCTGCTCCCGACTTGCTCTCTGTGTGTAACATGTTTAGCCTCGTCCTTCAGTGATAATAATACATGACTGTCATACTTAAGATATGCAGTGTATTTGTGCTTGTTATTGTGTATGGAGACACAATAGGCTGCTAGCCGCTTGTCAGCCGGAGGACCACAAATAAGTACGAGTTAGAATGGTGGACTTGCTTTATGAGTTTTCACTACATAAGGGGAATAAAACTACCGGCACTAGGGGCCATTCTTGGGTGGCCCTTGGTATCACAGGGAGCTGGTGTGCGGCGGTATAAAAATGCAGAACTCAGTGTTAGCAATAAAATAGATATTCATTGTAAATCTTCTGCAGCCAGTGAAGCAATAAACATCCCCAAACACAATCAGCTGCTACTTTGCTGCTGCCTACACACCCGGGTTATTCTCTCTCTCTCTCTCTCTCTCTTGGACTGAAAGTAGAATTACTGCCTTGTTGTTGGATGCCTCCGCCAAGCCATCAAAGTGCAGTTTACATTCATGTCATCCAGAATTTACAATACATGTGCTGAAGACGCTGAGGGAATGTAATTACATGAATGAAATATGGAATACAAAACTTGATTAAGTCAGACCATCCACATGTTGGCCCGTCTTCTGCTACGTGCAGAATAATTGTCCACTATAACTGGGCCACATTTAGCTTGAGGCTATATTGACCTACAAATGATTGCCAATAAACCATATTATGGAGACCAAATCAACCACTGATGAACTAATACATAATAATGCAACTATAACCTTTCACGTGTAATATACTTGTATTTCTTGAATATTAACAATGTAATTATCACATAAACTTAAAATATCCAAGTTAAACAAAACAAAAAATAATAAAAAATTAAATATACTCCGTCTGTGAGCAAAATTTAGCACACAATTTACAAAAGCTGTCAGAATAATTGTATGTAAGTTATCACACAACTTGTTTGCTTTGAGTTCAGGTTGCCATGCGGCCGGTGGTTACGACCCACTGGTGCTTACAAAGCTGTCTTTGGTCTTATCAAGCAAAAGGCCTGCCGCTTGTAAACCTCCACTGTGTGCGATGGAATGCGCCGTAGAAGTGTCAGTTTCTCAGATCTTGGACAGCCACAGGAAGGACCTTATCAGGACCCGAAGTCGACGAGCAGAGAGGGGGCAAACCTGACACCGCTCCAAGCACCTTCTGTTTGAACTGTTTATGACCCAGTGCAGCTGCTGTATAATGAGACCCCTCCGCTTTCCCAAATAAATGAGGATGCGTGGAACTTGTTCCTCAGAGCGCAGGTCGACGCGCTCTCCTTATGAGCTAACTTGAATCCTGTCTCTGTTTGATTCCTTGCTTCTTGTCTTGTTTAATAGATAGTTCGGTGTTTGAACCTGACAAAACACAAAACCAGTGAAGTTGGCATGTTGTGTAAATTGTAAATAAAACAGAATACAATGATTTGCAAATCATTGTCAACCTATATCCAATTGAATAGACTGCAAAGACAAGATACTTAACATTTGAAATGGGAAACTTAATTTTTTTGCAAATATTAGCTCATGTTTTGAAAAAGCTGGCACAAGTGGCAAAAAAGACTGAGAAAGTTGAGGAATGCTCATCAAACACTTATTTGGAACATCCCACAGGTGAACAGGCAAATTGGGAACAGGTGGGTGCCATGATTGGGTATAGAAGTAGATTCCATGAAATGCTCAGTCATTCACAAACAAGGATGGGGCGAGGGTCACCACTTTGTCAACAAATGCGTGAGCAAATTGTTGAACAGTTTAAGAAAAACCTTTCTCAACCAGCTATTGCAAGGAATTTAGGGATTTCACCATCTACGCTCCGTAATATCATCAAAAGGTTCAGAGGACGTGGAGAAATCACTGCACGTAAGCGATGATATTACGGACCTTGGATCCCTCAGGCGGTACTGCATCAAAAAGCGACATCAGTGTGTAAAGGATATCACCACATGGGCTCAGGAACACTTCAGAAACCCACTGTCAGTAACTACAGTTGGTCGCTACATCTGTAAGTGCAAGTTAAAACTCTACTATGCAAAGCCAAAGCCATTTATCAACAACACCCAGAAACGCTGTCGGCTTCGCTGGGCCCGAGCTCATCTAAGATGGACTGATACAAAGTGGAAAAGTGTTCTGTGGTCTGACGAGTCCACATTTCAAATTGTTTTTGGAAACTGTGGACGTCGTGTCCTCCGGACCAAAGAGGTAAAGCACCATCCGGATTGTTCTAGGCGCAAAGTGTAAAAGCCAGCATGTGTGATGGTATGGGGGTGTATTAGTGCCCAAGACATGGGTAACTTACACATCTGTGAAGGCACCATTAATGCTGAAAGGTACATACAGGTTTTGGAGCAACATATGTTGCCATCCAAGCAACGTTACCATGGACGCCCCTGCTTATTTCAGCAAGACAATGCCAAGCCACGTGTTACATCAACGTGGCTTCATAGTAAAAGAGTGTGGGTACTAGACTGGCCTGCCTGTAGTCCAGACCTGTCTCCCATTGAAAATGTGTGGCGCATTATGAAGCCTAAAATAGCACAAGGGAGACCCCCGGACTGTTGAACAACTTAAGCTGTACATCAAGCAAGAATGGGAAATAATTCCACTTCAAAAATGTGTCTCCTCAGTTCCCAAACGTTTACTGAGTGTTGTTAAAAGGAAAGGCCATGTAACACAGTGGTAAAAATGCCCCTGTGACAACTTTTTTGCAATGTGTTGCTGCCATTAAATTCTAAGTTCATGATTATTTGCAAAAAAAAAATGAAGTTTCTCAGCTTGAACATGAAATATCTTGTCTTTGCAGTCTATTTTAATTGAATATAAGTTGAAAAGGATGTGCAAATCATTGTATTCTGTTTTTATTTACCATTCCATTTAATCATTAGACTGTATTTGATATTTATTTTGGTACAATATTTATTTAACTTGTATGTGCAATTAATTTTATTTGATTAATTATTTAAGTACAGTGTTTTATTTTCCTATATTCCAACACAATGTTACTGTTCAAATTGTGTGCAATGTTACAGTGGCCAAAAATATGATATATTTGGCACGGCCAACGGCGCCACGCCGTCAAGAGTGGCCATGCCAGCAACCTGAGGGTTCCTGGTTCGATCCCCACCTTCTACCAACCTCTTCACGACCGTTGTGTCCTAGAGCAAGACACTTCACCCTTGCTCCTGATGGGTGGTGGTTAGAAGCCTTGCATGGCAGCTCCCGCCATCAGTGTGTGAATGTGTGTGTGAATGGCTGAATGTGGAAATAGTGTCAAAGTGCTTTGAGTACATTGAAGTAGGGCTGGGCGATATATGGAATATACTCCATATATCGCGTTTTTTTGTCTCTGTGCGATATAGAAAATGACTACATCGTGATATAGGAGTATACTTTCTCAGGCAGCTGCTTATATCCTCCTAAAGCCTGCGTCCTCTGCAGTGGACGTTTGTGTTTGACCTCATAAAGCAACACAAAAATGTCCACTGCAGAGGACGCTGGTTCTGTATATCCTCCTAAAGCTGACGTCCTCTGCAGTGGACGTTTGTGTTTGTTCTCTCAGTTATGCAAAGCACAAATGTCCACTGCAGTGGACGCTGGTTCTCAAGAGGTTAGCTGCGTGGTCGGGGGCGTGGTTAAGAGGGGAGGAGTATATTTACAGCTAGAATTCACCAAGTCAAGTATTTAATATATATATATATATATATTTAAGAAGGGACTAAAAACCCACCTTTTTAGCACAGCTTTTATCTAATTTCTCTGCCTTCTTGTTTTTAAATGCACTGCTTGCTTATCTGTTTTTTTATCCAGTGCTTTCAGGCTCTTATTTCTACTTTATCTATGTTTCTGTTTTATCTAGTGTGTGTCATGATTCATTTCTATTTTAATTTTTTATTATATATTCTTACTTTCTATTTTTATTTTTAATACTTTGTAGCACTTTGAGAATTTAACAAATGTAAAGTGCGTAACAAATGCAATTCATTATTATTATTATTATTATTTTATATATATATATATATATATATATATATATATATATATATATATATATATATATATATATATATATATATATATATATATATATATATATATATGTATGTATGTATGTATGTATATATATATATATATATATATATATATATATGTATGTATGTATGTATGTATATATATATATATATATATATATATATATATATATATATATGCAAACAAAACTGTGTTTAGATAATTGATACTTCAAACTTGCATGAATAAATCTTAAGGAATATAACATAACTTGGCTTCTGAGAGCTTCAAAATGTAATGAATAAAATGCTAAAGTTGTTGATAAACAAGCAATTATTTTAATAATTAAATATGGCCATTTTAAATGAATTATTATGATCATTTAAATTTTTTTATTTCAAATATGTTTATTTTAATGTATAATTCTATGGCTGAATGTAATAAGGAGTCAGAAAAAATACAAATAAAAATACAATTAATTTTGATGTTTTTAGCAAAATATAGTAAAAATGTATTTATTTTATTTATGTTTTTAATTAATAAATATATTTATTTTTAGGTAAGATAAACATAATAATACAATTTATCTGTAGTCTGGATGATTTAGTTCTTGTCACCCTGTTGTCCTCCCGTCTCTTCCCCAAGGATGGCTCCATGAGCTGGGCAAACGCCTGGAGATGCCCTACGTCAACAACACGGTCGGCGGCCCGTCGGTGCGCAGCTCGTACATCGCCGCCCTCAGCAGCCTGACCAGCGTCGGCTTTGGCAACGTGTGCGCCAACACGGACGCCGAGAAGACCTTCTCCATCTGCACCCTGCTCATCGGCGGTATGCCGGACGCCTCGTATGGAATAACGTGATTGGGCAGGCACGCTGTTTATATCGTGGGAAAGCGGACGTGAAAACAGGCTGTCCTCACTCAGGTCCGCATGGAGCTGGAGGGGGCGTGGCCTCCAGCTCCGGCTGAAAATCGGGAGATTTTCGGGAAAATATTTGTCCCGGGAGTTTTTCGGGAGAGGCGCTGAATTTCGGGAGTCTCCCGGAAAATTCGGGAGGGTTGGCAAGTATGGCCGCACCGTTTTATAAGCCGCAGGTTTTAAAGCGTAGGAGAAAAGAAGCGGATTCTAGTCTGGACTAGATGCATTTGAGGTCATGTCATAAGGCAACAGAGCCAGGGCACAGAAGAGTGATGAAGTGCAACTCTTCACCTCAATGATCCACACCACCCGGACCTTCTCCCTTGTCCTCGCATTCTCACCCCACTCCCACCCTGCTTCACCCGCACCCCACTGACTGCCGCCAATCAGTGGCCATGTGTCATTTCCCGGCTCGTCACAAGAACTTTGCTGCTCCACGGTTGCAAGCTGCTGTTTAGAAAAAAAGGCGAGAGGAGGCAGATGGATGACCTGAGCAATCAATGGTAAAGATCCCTCGGGGCGGAGACGAAGACAGCGCCCAGAAGGGAGGCGGGTGAGATATCTGAGGACTAAACCTGTCCAGGAAGTAGCGGGAGATGAAGAGGCCAACGGACTAAGACGGATTTCTAATCCTGGAGGCATTTTAGCCAGGGAGAAATGCTCCTCGCTCGCTGTGTCAGAAAAGTTGGGCGTTTGTCGCAAGAAACAAGTTCTGCATTTGACCCGGCCAACTGCCTTCAAGGCGGACCTCCTGCCACAACATGTCATTGATGCAGCACTTTGGGTCCTTATTCTAAGACACAGCTGTCAAACGCAAGGCTCAGGGGGCCAAATCTGGCCTTCCATATTATTTTAAAAGCCTGGAAATAACATGTGTTAATAAAATGCTTAATCTTTTCTTACTAAATATATTAGTTGTTTCCCTTTTGACATTACCAATAATGTACTGCATGCTATTGCATATTGTGGAGGGAGAGTGTGATCAGCGCGCCTGCAGGAGCAAAGGTCACCGCCTCTGACGATGGTGTTGAGGGTGGAGCACCATCGGATACACTGCAAAAAGTCAGTGTTCAAAAACAAGAAAAAAAAATACAAAAATGAGGGGTATTTTATTTGAACTAAGCAACATTATCTGACAATAGAACAAGACAATTTGGCTTGTCAAGACTTTCCAAATCTACTTCTACTTCTACTTAACGTGTGCAAAAGTGCAGGGCTGGAATTTAACCGCAGCAACTGTGGCAAGTGCCGCGATCGCCCTCGTCTTTCGCCTTAATGCCCTAAAAAAATTGACCAACATTTGCGACAAGAACATGCCGTGACCGCCTTTGACTTTTTACTTGTTAGTGGACGAGGGATGTAAGAGTAAACGGTGTAATGATAAATTGCGATAGTCAGTCCATCCATCCATTCTCTTCTGCTTAGGTCGGGTCGCGGGGGCAGCAGCCTAAGCAGAGAAGCCCAGACTTCCCTCTCCCCAGCCACTTCATCTAGCTCCTCCCGGGGGATAGTTAGTAGTGATAGTTAGTAATACTGTTTAAATTGTTTAATTACCAAAAAAACGTCATTTATGAATGTATTTTTGGCAACACCATGTCAGGTGCATGCCCACTAACGTCGTTTGGCTTGATTATCATGGCGGGCTAACGACACAATGCAAAAAGTGAAATCTAAGTAAGATGAAATATCTCAAATAAGGGTGATATTTGCTTATTTTCTGTCTGATAAGATAATTCTTCTCACTAAGCAGATTTTATGTTAGAGTGTTTTACTTGTTTGAAGTGTTTTGGTCCTAAATGATCTCAGTAAGATATTACAGCTTGTAGCTGAGATTTGATGAGCTATATTGAGTAAAACATGCTTGAAACTAGAATATCAACTGTTGCAAAGCTGTGTCATCAACACTCACAAGTATAAAACTACTTTTTTAAAGTAATCATTTCTTATTTCAAGCATGAAAAAAAAAATCATGATGCCGAGCGCATATCATTATGTCAAGATAATGGCACTAGCATTTACTTCATTTAAGAATATTTTTCAACATATTGAGCAAAAAGGTCAAAAAAAAATTTTTTCCATCAAGAAAAGTGCACTTGTTATTAGTGAGAATATACTTATTTTATGGTATTTTTGGGTTCATTGAGGTTAGATAATTTGACTTGTTTTGGAAAGTCTTGACAAGCCACATTTTCTTGTTCTATTGGCAGATCATTTTGCTTAGTTCAAATAAAATACCCCTCATTTTTGTATTTTTTTTTCTTGTTTTTGAACACTGACTTTTTGCAGTGCACAGACTTTGCTGCGGAGATTTCCCCCCTCGGCGTAAACGGAACAAAGCGCTTGGTTTAACGTCGTTTTCCCTCGCTTCCCGCCGTGCGTTTACAAACCCTGTTTCCATATGAGTTGGGAAATTGTGTTAGATGTAAATATAAACGGAATACAATGATTTGCAAATCCTTTTCAACCCATATTCAGTTGAATGCACTACAAAGACAACATATTTGATGTTCAAACTCATAAACTTGATTTTTTTTTGCAAATAATAATTAACTTAGAATTTCATGGCTGCAACACGTGCCAAAGTAGTTAGGAAAGGGCATGTTCACCACTGTGTTACATGGCATTTTCTTTTAACAACACTCAATAAACGATTGGGAACTGAGGAAACTAATTGTTGGAGCTTCAAAAGTGGAATTATTTCCCATTCTTGTTTTATGTAGAGCTTCAGTCGTTCAACAGTCCGGGGGTCTCCGCTGTCGTATTTTAGGCTTCATAATGCGCCACACATTTTCAATGGGAGACAGGTCTGGACTGCAGGCGGGCCAGAAAAGTACCCGCACTCTTTTTTTAGGAAGCCATGGACAAAGGGGTGACCCTCGCCCCATCCTTTCTTGTGAAAGACTGAGCATTTTTTGGGAAGCTGTTTTTATACCCAATCATGGCACCCACCTGTTCCCAATTTGCCTGTTCACCTGTGGGATGTTCCAAATGAGTGTTTGATGAGCATTCCTCAACTTTATCAGTATTTATTGCCACCTTTCCCAACTTCTTTGTCACGTGTTGCTGGCATCAAATTGTAAAGTTAATGAGTATTTGCAAAAAAAAAAAAAGTTTATCAGTTTGAACATCAAATATGTTGTCTTTGTAGCATATTTAACTGAATATGGCTTGAAAATGATTCGCAAATCATTGTATTCTGTTTATATTTACATCTAACACAATTTCCCAATTCATATGGAAACGGGGTTTGTAGTTATTTATCTGCTGTGCACTAGAAGTGTACTGTTTACATGAACTGACGACCCAATAAATAAGGCATGATGAATTTGGTTAACATTTGACCGCCAATCATGACTATTTAATGCACTGCCAAGCTTTTCTTCAAGGTCCTATCCTGCCTTTACAACCTTCCTCTCACTAACCCCGCAGCACTATTTTAATAGCAAGCACAGTGCATGCATTGACACCCCGCCGACCTTTTGCGTCACGTCGGGTAGAAATGATCACGTAATGAGAGGAAAGTTGGCAGATCACATCTAATAGTTTTTTATCTTTTCAAATTTCACAGAAATGGAGTTACGCTAAGAAATCTTGTTTGTCTCTGGTTTCCCAATGCAAGAGCAAATAGGATCAAATGAAGCGATCAGAAGGCTTTTCTCTGCCCTCGTCTCCAGGCAGCAAATGATTAATCACCGTACCGTAATTGCATGGAAGCCACGGCTTGCATGGGTTTGTATTTATAACCTTAACAAGTTGGCCAGATTTGAAACACGCCACTTTGCTCGAGGGTAAAGTGCCCGAATTGAGGTGGAACACAACAAAAGGAAAAGGTGTGGAATTATAACAGAGGAGGTTTTTGAAGTGCAGAAGAGAAGTGTGTTTGATGGCTGAGCCTGCTGCAGAATACAAATGTGGGGATACAATGCTGACACACCATTTGTGCTCAATGAAACGGCATTGATGAAAGCCAACAACGCAGCCGACAGGAAGCAACTGCACCTTCGGACTCCTATTTGGTCAGAAGTTCTGCAAAGTAGGTGTTACATTTCTGCAAATAACTTCCCGTACAAAGCCAAAATAATAACAATAATAATAATAATAATAATGCATGTTGAAGTGTCC
>NC_084750.1:42355300-42395300 GCF_033978785.1 Entelurus aequoreus
GCATCCCTTTGCAGTGGTTCTTGTCAAAAGTTGGATAAACCTTGCGGCGATTATTGTCTAAATAGCTGCCAACTAGGGTTGTACTGATACCAATATGTTGGTACTGGTACTAAAATATATTTTTCCAAATAAAGGGGATCACAAAAAATTGCATTGTTGGCTTTATTTTAACAAAAAATGTTAGGGTACATTAAACATATGTGACCCATGCTGGCAAAATGAGTCGGAATGCGCACAGGCTAATTTTGAGCTACAGGCAAATAATTAAAAAAAATGTATCTTGGTTGAAATTGAGATTTTCACAAAAATGAGTCCATAAAGCCACAATCTAGCGATCCCAATCATCGAAATAGCAAGAAAACATCTTAAATCACCTTTATTTGAAGGTTTTGTACGAGGTATGTCTTCAGAAATGAGTCCTTTGTGTTAAAATTCCTTGAGAAAATCCAGTGTTTTCAACGCTCACTCGCAGAAATAAGGGGGAATCCCCCTAGCCATATTTGCTATTATTGTGACGCCAAGTTTACCTACTTTCTAAAAATGAGCATGGAATTCCCGATGACGCCATTCTGAACCAATATAATTTGAGTTTTTAAACCTGTCCCGATGTAAACATATCCGGCTTGTTGCTAACCGGAACAGCGGTCGCTGTGAGGCGTACCCTCATTGGTTGAATCACCCCGCGCGGTGCATGGTGGTATCATGGCAGCGCCCTGATTTAAAACAACACAGTCATTCGAGCGGAATATTTGGTGAAAAAAGGTGATTTTCGAACATTTAATTATTATTTTTGTGGATAAGTTAGACTGTTTGACATTCCGTAATGGATTTAGAAGGTGGAGAGGGTACACAGGCGGTTGCAAGTGCGCTAAATTCACTGCAGTCGGCGAATCTTCTTAGTGCTGCTGGTCAGGAATATTACGGACAGCTGACCAGCTGACAAACTTACCAGTGAACAAAAAAACTGTGACATAACAGTGTTGACATTTTTGTACATAACCGTTTTCAATAGAGTTGAATATATATTTTTCCTTTAGACATGGGATTTGACTTTAATTGTACCAATGTTGGTGTTGCTACAAGGACTTTTAAGGTATGGTTGCTATGGAGTTTTGTTTTGGAACATTCTGTTCTGGAACAGTAAACTTTAAGCTGGTTTTTCTCAAAACGGACCCTCAAACTTGGTCGACTTCAATCGGATGTAACTCGGTCATTTTCTGTCCGATTCCAACAAACCATATATCATTTTGAAGGTCTTTAGATGGAGAATGTGTAAATAACAATAACTCAGTTTTTAAAATTTCCTCATTTTGCCAGCACAGGTCACATATGTTTATTATTGCAATTTAGTCCTTAAATAAAATAGTGAACATACTAGACAACTTGTCTTTTAGTAGTAAGTAAACAAACAAAGACTCCTAATTAGTCTGCTGACGTATGCAGTAACATATTGTGTCATTTATACACCTATTATTTTGTCAACATTATTAAGGACAAGCTGTAAAAAAAAATATTATTAATCTACTTGTTCATTTACTGTTAATATCTGCTTATTTTCTGTTTTAACATGTTTTATCTACACTTCTGTTAAAATGTAAGAATCACTTATTCTTCTGTTGTTTGATACTTTACATTAGTTTTGGATGATACCACAAACTTAGGTATCGAGCCGATACCAAGTAGTTATAGGATCATACATTGGTCATATTCAAAGTCCTCATGTGTCCAGGGATGTATTTACTGACTTTATAAACATAATATACATTTTAAAAAAAACGATTTAGTGACGGTAAAAAATATCGATGTAATCATAGTAGTATCAACTAGATACGCTCTTGTACTTGGTATCATTACAGTGGATGTCAGGTGTAGATCCACCCATGGCGTTTTTTTACATTGTAACGCCGGTGAGCTATTGTATCCTCCTACGGTGTGTAGTGACGCATGTTTAGCTATTCCTCGTCCTGCAGTGATAATGCTACTTGTAAGAAACTCCCTTTATTTGTCGCCATGAAGGCGAGGATTAGTGATTTAGAAGTAGCTAAAACACTGGATGTTAGCCGCAAGCTAGCTAGCCATGTCTTAAAGCACCTCTTCCTGAGGGCGTTTCAGTGTTATAACTTCACCTTTATCTTTACTTTTTAAGCCGAAATGCGTAAGTTCTCCCTTTTCTGTCTACACACTGTGTCTGCTTGTAAGTACTCTGTGTGTGCGCGCTGCCGAACATGCTCCTCTGCTCGTAAAACCATCAATATTATGACATGACAGGAAGAAAAAAAAGGAGAACGGGTACTTTTCAAACAGAGTATAGTAGCGTTTTTGATTCATTAGTACCGTGATACTATTCTAGCACCGGTATACCGTACAACACTACTGGCAACACAAGTGAGTACCAAGATAACGGTCTGTCCTGCAGCTGTGCCTGGTTGAGGGCAACAACAACTCCAACACGTGCTGTGACATTCTGAAGCACAGCATGATCCACTCTCTGCAAGAAGTGTTCTCACCTCCTCACTTACCACAACTTCACGAGTCCATACGGACGCCAATCGATAACACAACCCCTGCACTTTCACAATCACTACCATACAGCCGTGTTCTATAGCCTCTCAGTATGTCAAAACATCAACGTGTGCTGGTAAATATGATGGTAAAGAACTATAGTCAACTATTTCACATTGTAAAAAGAACAGCAGTGGTGTGAAGCTTCCAAGTATATTAAACAAACAATATTGTTTGTATAATTGTATTAATATACTAATATTCTTTCAATATGGTGGTAGCATGACGTCATGCCCTTTGGAATTAATAATAATAATAATAATAAGGCTAAAACATATTTAAAGACACATCTTTGTGGTGATATGGCCTTTTATTAATATGTGGATATTTTTAGGCCATGTCACGATACACAATATATATGTGGATATTTTGCCTTAGCCTTGAATGAACACTTGATGCATATAATCACAGCACTATGATGATTCTATGTGTCTACATGAAAACATTCTTCTTCATACTGCATTCATATATGCTACTTTTAAACTTTCATGCAGAGAGGGAAACTACAACTAAAAGTGTATTTATTAAAGAGTTATTAAGCAGTGGCACAAACATTCATGTCATTTCCAAAACAGGAAGTGCAAGATTGTCAGAGACATTTTAAAACAAGCTATTAGTGCACTTTTGTGCATGATGTCACTAAGATGACATATCAAAACAACACTAAATTAAAGTGCACTTTTTGTACAGAACGCCACTACAATAGTTAGAAACAAATAAAGTGCACTTTTGTGCATGATGTCACACAAGATATTTCAATAAGTGTCAAATCAAAATGAGCTGCATAATAGGAAATCAAATAGTGTATGTCCTTCACTATGTGGTAGGTTCCTGCGGACGTTATCTCCTTCTGTTGTTGACTATTTGTTTCATACGGTGTTGATGTGGAAATGGTTGCTTGGGCATTTTGTTGGTGTGGCACCGAACGGAGATGTTGACATGCGGAGTTTCAAGCACTCTTCATTCTCTAGCGGGTGACTTTTCAAATGATGCTACAAATTAGCAGTAATGCTACTTTTTCTAGCAACGCTTTTGCCGCATACTTGACATATTACGGTTGTCTGTTCGACATCTTCCCGCTTGAAGCCAAACCACCGCCAGACGATGGACCCCCTGCTGTTTTTCTTGGGAATGAATTCTTCCCTCATTTGTTACCAGATTCGCACCTTTTTTCTCTCGTATTACCACTAGCACCACAGCTAACGTTACCCATGCTGCTACCTCTCTGCTCCGCGAGAGCGTATGACGTTGCACGCGCGACAGTATGTGACGTATGTAAGAAGGTGCGCTTGTTTTATGTCTCTGTGAGAAAGAGAGACAAGAAAGAGTGAGAAACGCCCGCAGCTAAAAGCAATTGCGTGAGAACGTATGCTCCAATATCACGATATAGTCATTTTCTATATCGCACAGAGACAAACCCGCGATGTATCGAGTATATTCCATATATCGCCCAGCCCTACTTTGTGGTTTCATTTGTTGTCAATATTTCAATCATTGCATTATGCTCTATTTTCCCATTGTTATTTTTTTCTTTATTCAGTGTTTGGCCCTCAGTGGAACATGTTTGGACGCCCCCTGCAGTAGATGCTCATCGAGTTATGTGGTCTCATGTAGGGATGTCCGATATTATCGGCCGATAAATGCTTTAAAATGTAATATCGGAAATTATCGGTATCGGTTTCAGAATTATCGGTATCGGTTTCAAAAACTAAACTGTATGACTTTTTAAAAGGCCGCTGTGTACACGGACGTAGGGAGAAGTACAGAGCGCCAATAAACCTTAAAGGCACTGCCTTTGCGTGCCGGCCCAATCACATAATATCTACGGCTTTTCACACACACAAGTGAATGCAAGGCATACTTGGTCAACAGCCATACAGGTCACACTGAGGGTGTCCGTATAAACAAGTTTAACACTGTTACAAATATGCGCCACACTGTGAATCCACACCAAACAAGAATGACAAACACATTCCGGGAGAACATCCGCACCGTAACACAACATAAACACAACAGAACAAATACACAGAACCCCTTGCAGCACTAACTTTTCTGGGACGCTACAATATACACCCCCCGCAACCCCAACCTCCTCATGCTCTCTCGGGGAGAGCATGTCCCAAATTCCAAGCTGCTGTTTTGAGGCATGTTAAAAAAAATAATGCACTTTGTGACTTCAATAATAAATATGGCAGTGCCATGTTGGCATTTTTTTCCATAACTTGCGTTGATTTATTTTGAAAAACCTTGTTACATTGTTTAATGCATCCAGCGGGGCATCACAACAACATTAGGCATAATAATGTGTTAATTCCACCACTGTATATATCGGTATCGGTTGATATCGGTATCGGTAATGAAGAGTTGGACAATATCGGAATATCGGCAAAAAAGCCATTATCGGACATCTCTAGTCTCATGCAATTTGTTTGACTTCCAGGGCTTATTTTACAGCAACATTCTGTATGCTAAGACTTTAAGGATGTTCCACTTCCAACATTTTGTGGCGTGTGCTTCTTCGCTCAGTCTGTGAGTTATCACAAGTCTGTCCTCTCAGCGGGCGAGGAGTACGCGCCTCATGACAGGAAAGCGATGCAGTGGTAGCTTAAAAATTGTCGCCCGCACCCCCGACTAGAAAAGATGTGCTCGCTCGACTCGTTCACGTGGAAGCGGCGTGTAGAAACGCCTAGAATATCTTAAATTGAGCTGACAGTTGTCACTACTTGTGGCGGCAATGATTCATCTAGTTCTGTGGTTCTCAATCGTGGTTCACCAAGCACCACCTCTCCAAGTACCATGACAACCTCCCAGTCTACCCTGAGATGGGTAGGTTGAGAGTTCAAACCCCGGCCGAGTCATACCAAAGACTATAAAAATGGGAGCCATTACCTCCCTGCTTGGCACTCAGCATCAAGGGTTGGAATTGGGGGTTAATCACCAAAAATGATTACCGAGCGTGGCACACACTGCTGCTCACTGCTCCCCTCACCTCCCAGGGGGTGAACAAGGGGATGGGTCAAATGCAGAGGACAGATTTCACCACACCTAGTGTGTGTGTGTGACTATCATTGGTACTTTAACAGTAACACAGTGTTTGAATATAGGAACATAAAAACACTGTACTTTCAAATGATTCTTTGGCATACCACTAGATGAAGCACGCGCGCCATACCACAGTTTGAGAATCCCAGATCTACAACAGTTCACAACCCAAAATATTGAAAGAGCCATATTGGACCAAAAATAAACAAAGTATATGAATTAATAAAATCTTATATAAGCTGGGATAGGCTTCAGCACCCCCCGCGACCATGTAAGGGACAAGCGGTAGAAAATGGATAGATGGATATAAGTGTTGTAATGAAGGCAACACATGATGTACAGTAAGTGTCAATATTAGCCTACTATCAAAATTACTTTAAAAGGTGTATATAAGTGTTGATGTAAGTGTCTATATTAGCCTACTATCAAAATGACTTTAAAAGTCTTACATAAGTGTTATAATGAAGACAACACATGATGTAAGTGTCTATATTAGCCTACTATCAAAATGACTTTAAAAGTCTTACATAAGTGTTATAATGAAGACAACACATGATGTAAGTGTCTATATTAGTTATATTAGCCTACTATCAAAATGACTTTAAAAGTCTTACATAAGTGTTATAATGAAGGCAACACATGATGTAAGTGTCTACATTAGCTAATTTAGCCTACTATCAAAATGACTTTAAAAGTCTTATATAAGTGTTATAATGAAGACAACACATGATGTAAGTGTCTATATTAGATGTATTAGCCTACTATCAAAATGACTTTAAAAGTATTATATAAGTGTTATAATGAAGACAACACATGATGTAAGTGTCTATATTAGCCTATTATCAAAATGACTTTAAAAGTCTTATATAAGTGTTATAATGAAGGCAACACATGATGTAAGTGTCTATATTAGCTATATTAGCCTACTATCAAAATGACTTAAAAGTCTTATATAAGTGTTATAATGAAGACAACACATGATGTAAGTGTCTATATTAGCTATATTAGCCTACTATCAAAATGACTGTGTTGCAGGCTGACACAAATCTTCGTTGACAGAAATGTTGAAATGTAGCATTTATTCTACACATTTTTACCACATTGGTAAAACTTCTCAGAGGGTGAGATAACTCCTGGAAATGACTGTCTTAGAATGGCCAAAAGTATACTGTAGATGTGTGTGTCCAAGTTAGAGGAAACGGCAGGCTGTCTTCTTCTAATGGATTTATATATAGCCTGCAACACAGTCATTTTGATAGTAGGCTAATATAGCTAATATAGACACTTACATCATGTGTTGCCTTCATTATAACACTTATATAAGACTTTTAAAGTCATTTTGATAATAGGCTAATATAGACACTTACATCATGTGTTGTCTTCATTATAACACTTATATAATACTTTTAAGGTCATTTTGGGCTCTGTACCGAGGATGTCGTTGTGGCTTGTACAGCCCTTTGAGACACTTGTGATTTAGGGCTATATAAATAAACATTGATTGATTGATTGATTGATTACAATATCTGCAAGCTGGGTAACGTTTGATGTGGTCTGGAACAACATGGCACACAAACAACTATCTGAAATGCAGCCAATATTACACACAGATAATGTGTCATGAGACATGCAAATACCAATTAAATACAAAACGACCTCAATTATACCTACAAACGAGGCATAATGATGCAATATGTACATACAGCTAGCCTAAATAGCATGTTAGCATCGATTAGCTTGCAGTCCTGCACTGACCAAGCCTGATTAGCACTCCACACAAGTCAATAACATCAACAAAGCTCACCTTTTGTGTATTCACGCACAGTATAAAATGTTTGGTGGACAAACTGAGACAAAGGAGTGGCATACCACACGTCTTTCTGTGGCAGCGTCGGAGAAAGTTGTGCATGTAAACAAACTGTGGTGTCACAGTCCGCACAACTATGGTGAGTTCAAGGACCGCCAAAAAACGGCGCTCGCCAAATACTCTCATCAGAGAAGCATGAACATATTAAACAGTGTGATTTATATCAATTAGGAAGATTTGTGTCATGTTTGTCCTCCTACAGAAAACATATTAACACAAAAAATATATTTTTCCCCTCATATTTTTCCATTTTCATACATTTGTGAAAAAGCTCCAGGGAGCTGATCTCCATACTTCCCTTCCTTGATGTGTTCTTCCAGGACGCATGCATCCCCCACACCATCCATATTGCATATTTCCATGATCATCACATTCCTGCACAAAGTGTTTGTACCAAACTCATGTGGTCTGATGAAAAACGTTTGAATTCATCTTTTAGGTTACATATGAAAAAGCTGACACCACCTTGGGGGTGGGGGTGGGAGGGGTGGGGGGTTACTGCATATACGGTTTTGTGTTGAGAGTGATCAGGGGAATTATAATTCGGAGCTTGAAGTATATATATTTTATTTTTTTTGTGGATTTTGTGCAAAAGTTGGAAAATGTGATGAGAGTGGACTTAATTGGATTTTTCAAAACGCTGACCAAAGTGTCCATGTAGGAGGAGTCTGATCTCATGATGAGTTCCGACAAGTTTCACGCCGGCAGCCACTGCAGACCTGGTTCTCCTAAGGTTTGAGTGAAGTCTGTAACGTTGGGTGAGGAATAAGGAAGTATCTGTAGAACGTGGAGATAGGAATAGTTCATTATGAGTCATCAGCAGGAGTGTTGTTCCCAAAGTGGACCTCAAACTTGTCAAAATGCTGAACTATCGTGTTCCTTAGTCTTGGTCCCTGCAACAACATATACTAGTTCTTTTCCAAACATCATCCTCTCCACAAACAGCTCAATTTGTGTTTCATCTGACCACAGAACTTTCCTCCAGAAGGTCTTATCTTTGTCCATGTGATGTCAGATGAAACAAACATGGAGCTGTTTGGCCACAATACCCAGCAATATGTTTGGAGGAAAAAAAGTGAGGCCTTTAATCCCAGGAACACCATGACTTCCGTCAAGCATGGTGGTGGTAGTATTATGCTCTGGGCCTGTTTTGCTGCCAATGGAACTGCTGCTTTACAGAGAGTAAATGGGACAATGAAAAAGGAGGATTACCTCCAAATTGTTCAGGACAAGCTAAAATCATCAGCCCGGAGGTTGGGTCTTGGGCGCAGTTGGGTGTTCCAACAGGACTATGACCCCAAACACACCTCAAAAGTGGTAAAGGAATGGCTAAATCAGGCTAGAATGAAGGTTTTAGAATGGCCTTCCCAAAGTCCTGACTTAAATGTGTGGACAATGCTGAAGAAACAAGTCCATGTCAGAAAACCAACACATTTAGCTGAACTGCAGCAATTTTGTGGTCAAAAATTCAAGCAGAAGCTTGTGGATGGCTACCAAAAGCGCCTTATTGCAGTGAAACTTGCCAAGGGACATGTAAGCAAATATTAACATTGCTGTATGTGACACTCTAACCACTAAAAGTAGTTCCTCTGTGTTAGCGCTTATAACGAATATATCGCTCGTACTTGGGTATTCCGGTCAGGCTTTATGAGTACGAGCTGTATTGTCAGCCACATGGTAGATGCCATGTGTTGCACATTAGAATGCATACAAAGATCTAGTCTCGCATAAGGGGTATGAATGACAGGCCCCTTGAACAGTATGCTAACATTCAACACTGCCTACAAATCTAACTTCAAGCTGCAAACTAAAGCCATCAATTTTTGGCCGCTGTCCGACTGCACCGCTTGGTTATCTTTTTTTTTTTTTCCAGCCCACTTTCTGTGATGGAGGGGAGACAAGATAATATCCTTCTCTTCATGCACTACTGGGGACGTGTGCTGCTCGGCCAGACACTTGATTCTGTGTTACAGACTAAGAATGGTTTGTCTTCAACTTTAGTAACATCTGCTGCGACATCATCGTTCTCAGCTCCCTATTTGTTTGAATAGATTGCTTTGTAGTTGCTCACAGATGGCTGGCAAAGACAACCAGAATGTAAGCCAAACCTACAAGGATGATGTCATGTCTTGTTGTGGCTTGTATCCATCGGCAGCCATGCACCCAGACTGACACTATGTTCTTACGATATATTTCAATATCCACCAATAAATGACACAGTGTCCTTTAGACCAGTGTTTTTCAACCGTTTTGGAGCCAAGGCACATTTTTTGCGTTGAAAAAATGCGGAGGCACACCACCAGCAGAAATCAGGAAAAAACGAAATTCAGTTGACAGTAAAAAGTCGTTGTCGCAATTGTTGGATGTGACTAAAGCATAACCAAGCATGCATCACTATAGCTCTTGTCTCAAAGTAGGTGTACTGTCACCACCTGTCACATCACGCCCTGACTTATTTGGACTTTTCTGCTGTTTTCCCGTGTGTAGTGTTTTAGTTCTTGTCTTGCGCTCCTATTTTGGTGGCTTTTTTCAATTGTTTTGGTATTTTCCTGTAGCAGTTTCTCTTCTGGTACCTGCTGATCTGTATTTGAGATCTGCATAAGTCCTAAAAATTTGCACCCGCCACTGTAGTCAACAAGCTTCTTCTTTTGCACTATCTTCTTGTTATAGGATATTCACCCTTTGCTTTGCCATTTCTAATATAAAGTAGTGTACACTTCTAACTTATATCTCGCTATGAAAGCACTAAAAACTACCGGTGTAGTGAGTTTACATTATTCACCCAAGGAACTTTAGTTATTAGAGTTTTTACGTTTTTTCACGGGACACATTTCCGGCGTTGTTGTTGTTGCACTAGTGAGCCACGGATGCTGCTCCGTTATTGATTGAAGTAAAGTCTGAATGTCATTAAAACAGTTAGCGCCATCTTTTGACACTTCTTCCACTCCCGTCCTTGCACGCTACACCGCTACAACAAAGACGACGGGGAGAAGACGCTGTCCAAGGTGAGGCACGTAAATAAGACCGCCCACAAAACGGCGCATCCTGAAGCGACTGTCAAAAAGCGACTTGAAGATGATCCCTAAAACATCCTCTATGCAACATTTTGAGCAAATAACCAGCATTACAAGTTATGTAGACCACAAGGAAGTCTTTTACATTTAGAAAAAAATCATAATATGACACATTTAATGCGCCCTATGGTCTGAAAAATATGGTATGTAAAAGAGTTTAACTTTGCAATGACTGTCACTGCCTTCAGCCGAAGTAGCATAGAAAGAAGGTTTCGGTTTGATTGGCATAGTTCCAATCCTTCCAATTCCATTCAGTACTGGCCCGAATCACCAAACCAAAGCTGGCCTTCAGAACCCGTCTCTGAGCGAGAAAATTAACTTGTAAATCACGATCTGTCACCAGCTCTAACTTTGCCTGTCCACCTCCCCCCCCCCCCCCAGTGATAAGTCCAGACAGTTCTTCCCCGCGACTTAATTACCGACCGCGGCGCGGCTCGGATAAAGTCATCTCTTACGGGGAATTAAGCTTGTCGCCATAAAAAGGAACAAATAAATCCTGATCAATTTCCGAACAAACCATTATGATTTCTTCCAATGTTCGAAATAACATTTGCACAAGCACCTTCGATAATATTTCATTGATGATTTCCCTGGGGTCCCTTTTAAAGTCCTCTAATGATGAGATTCACTTGTATTGCCTTCCTGGACTGGTATGTTAGCAGCCTCCCTCACAATCATCCCATTTCTTAGACCTGGGTACTCATGCATCTGTAGAGTTGTTGGGTCAATTCCTAAGGCACATCACTGACCAGGGTGTCCATGGAAAAAGGTTGTTATTTCAATAATATACTAAAGCTTTACCTTATCTATCTAATGATTTAAAACGCCCAAAGTTGGGGCCTGAGTTATTTTGTTTAACTCTCCAAAGATTTGCTTCCCAAATCCATATTCATACTGACATCTTTCAGGGCCTAACTTTTACACTACATAACTACACTACACTACTACTAACTTTTATATTCACCGTTACAAGTGGCCCTGTGAAGGCAGCCATAACTGATGTGGCCCTCGATGAAAACGAGTTTGACACCCGTGTGCTGAACGGTTAACAAAGCATTGTTGCCTTGTGTTTGTATTATAGGAGACAAAACAAATAGTTATTACCGTATTTTTCGGAGTATAAGTCGCTCCGGAGTATAAGTCGCACCGGCCGAAAATGCATAATAAAAAAGGAAAAAACATATAATATAAATCGCATTTTTGGGGGAAATGTATTTGATAAAATCCAACACCAAGAATAGACATATGAAAGGCAATTTAAAATAAATCAAGAATAGTGAACAACAGGCTGAATAAGTGTACGTTATATGAGGCATAAATAACCAACTGAGAAGGTGCCTGGTATGTTAACTTAAGAGTCATTCAAATAACTATAACATATAGAACATGCTATACGTTTACCAAACAATCTGTCACTCCTAATCGCTAAATCCCATGAAATCTTATACGTCTAGTCTCTTACGTGAATGAGATAAATAATATTATTTGATATTTTACGCTAATGTGTTAATAATTTCACACATAAGTCTCTCCTGAGTATAAGTCGCACCCCCGGCCAAACTATGAAAAAAACTGCGACTTATAGTCCGAAAAATACGGTAGTCTTATAAATGATATACCTCATTCATACCTGCAAAAAAAAATGGAATCATAACTTACAGACATCCCCCCCGCCCCTCAGGAAAGGGAGGGGAAGTAAGGAAAGAAGAAGAGAAAAGAAAGGAAAAAATAAATAAAATTGTTGTATCTTTTCTGTAGTTATATTCCTTTTTTATTAAACATTTAAAACTAGATGAGGCAATTCCTGAAGGAATTGCGTGTGAATGCTCCAATGCTGAAGATGAACTGAAATCCTGGAATTTTTTTTGAGCATTGTTGAAGTCGAGCACACAATTCCTGAACAGGCTGAATATTTTGAAGGTGGAACAGTTGGAAATCAGTTGAAAAATGTGGGAATTGTGGAACTTTGAAGAATGTCCCTTTGATTTCAATAGGAATTTCCCCCAAAATGTGGGAATTTCGAGAATTTTTGGGGAAATTGGTCAAATAAAAAAACTTTAAAGGTCTGAATGAGTTGAAATTGTTGGTGGTGAAATTGTTAAAGTCGGTGGAGAAATGTTGAAGTAGTAACATGTTGAATTGAGAAATGGTATTATGGAATTTCGGGAAAACCGGGAATTATTCCAGTTCAAAAAACAAGTCCGTTTTTTTGTCCTGATTAAGAGGAATGTTTTGACGGTGGAACGGTTGAAGTGGGATGAAGCAAAAAGTAACACTTAAGTGTCGCAGCTATGCATTGTGGGTTCATGGCAGCCAAAGTTGTACTCCACTGCAATCTGGGTAAAGTCTTTTTCATTCATTCTTTTCATTTCATAGCCAGTACAATTATCGAGGAAAATGTTTCTAGAAAACTCTCTGTATAAAACTTCATCGTGCAGAATTGACCTATGTTGAGGGGCCCAAAAATGATCAATGAAGATGTTTAAGATGATCTCTGGCATTGGTGGTCATGCCAACTAAGAGACCACTGACACTAGCATTAGTGTCAGAAGAATTGTACATAACTTGTTCCCCCATGAGTTCAGGCTGCCCTGCGAGAAGACAAAAGCTGTCTTTGGCCGCTTGTAAACCCCCACTGTGTGCGATGGGATGCGACGTGGAGGTGTCGGTTTCTTTGACCTATTGGACAGCCACGGGAAGACCGTGTCATGACCCGAGATCTACAAAGCAGAGAGGGAGCAGACCTGACACCGCTCCAGGCACCTTTTCTTTGAACTGTTTATGACAGAGTGCGGCAGATGTTTATGATCCCCTTCCCCTTAGGAGCAGCTGCGTAATGTAATGTAATGTAATCAGAAAATGCCCAAATGGGACTGCCTTTAGAGCGTGGTGGGAGGCTGTAGCTGAGTGTGCAGCCCCAGACGTTTCTCCTCATGAGCTAAATTGAATCCTGTCTCTGTTTGATTCCTTTGTTTCTTGTCTTGTCTAATAGACGTCATCGGTGTTTGAACCTGACAATTAGCATTAGCGCAGCATTGTTTTGTGTTTTACACTCGGCGAATATTTGTTCATGTGGGAACTGTTTGGTTCTTTGAAATAAGGAGTTTTGCTATTTCTTTCGTTATTTTTGGTATTCGTTTTCGAGTCTCGCCAAGAATCCACACAAGAAGGCGGCAGTGCGGCCGGTTAAAGTGGTGGCATGGCTCAATAGAGGCAAGCGAACAGTTAGTTGTCACATTACGTCAATTTCTGCGACTTCCTGTGTTTAATAATAGATTCCGTTTTTATCGACAGACTCTGTGATTGCGTTCGCGTTTTCGTTAATATGGAAACCATACGGCCCTACCCTTGGAACCAAAGTGTTTAAGCACCCATGATTTGATGGTTTGTAGTACATGACAAAGGGAAGAGGACTATTTAACCACATGATTCTACACAATAAAATATATATAAAATAGTACCTCAACTTAGCATCTTAATTGGTTCTGTGATGCAGCTCGAAAAACTTGTATTGCGAAACAGCTTCACCCTTTTAAGTAAATTAAAATCAATTTAATCGGTGCGAGATATCTTCATCTCACTTGAAAGTTATCATTAGTTTCCTGTATTTTGTACGATTTCCTGTCGAGCACTCTTATTTTTCGTGCAACTTCCTGTTTGCCTCCATTTTTCACCACCACTCTGGTCTGAGTGCCGAGTCTCTCGCCTGTCCCTGGTTGCCAATCAGGTCACACCTGTACATGGTTGCCAATCAGGTCACACCTGTACATGGTTGCCAATCAGGTCACACCTGTACTTGGTTGGCAATCGGGACGTGCCTGCACATGGTTGCCAATCGGTACGCGCCTGTACTTGATTGGCAATTGGGAAGTGCCTGTACTTGGTTGGCAATAGGGACGTGCCTGTATTTGGTTGGCAATCGGGACGTGCCTGTATTTCGTTGGCAATCGGGACGCGCCTGTACATGGTTGGCAATCGGGACGCGCCTGTACTTGGTTGGCAATAGGGACGTGCCTGTATTTGGTTGGCAATCGGGACGTGCCTGTATTTGGTTGGCAATCGGGACGCGCCTGTACATGGTTGGCAATCGGGACGTGCCTGTACATGGTTGGCAATCGGGACGTGCCTGTACTTGGTTGGCAATCGGGACGCGCCTGTACATGGTTGGCAATCGGGACGTGCCTGTACATGGTTGGCAATCGGGACGTGCCTGTACTTGGTTGGCAATCGGGACGTGCCTGTACATGGTTGGCAATCGGGACGTGCCTGTACATGGTTGGCAATCGGGACGCGCCTGTACATGGTTGGCAATCGGGACGTGCCTGTACATGGTTGGCAATCGGGACGTGCCTGTACTTGGTTGGCAATCGGGACGTGCCTGTACTTGGTTGGCAATCGGGACGTGCCTGTACTTGGTTGGCAATCGGGACGTGCCTGTACACGGTTGGTAATCGGGACGTGCCTGTACACGGTTGGTAATCGGGATTTACCTGTACACGGTTGGCAATCGGGACGCGCCTGTACATGGTTGGCAATCGGGACGCGCCTGTACACATGGTTGGCAATCGGGACATGCCTATACTTGGTTGGCGATCAGGATGTGCCTGTACACAGTTGGCAATCGGGACACGCCTGTACACAGTTGGCAATCGGGACGCGCCTGTACACACGGTTGGCAATCGGGACCTGCCTGTACTTGGTTGGCAATCAGGATGCGCCTGTATTTGGTTGGCAATCGGGACGTGCCTGTACATGGTTGGCAATCAGGACGTGCCTGTACATGGTTGGCAATCAGGACGTGCCTGTACCTGGTTGGCAATCAGGACGTGCTTGTATATGGTTGGCAATCAGGACGTGCCTGTACATGGTTGGCAATCAGGACGTGCCTGTACATGGTTGGCAATCAGGACGTGCCTGTACATGGTTGGCAATCAGGACGTGCCTGTACCTGGTTGGCAATCAGGACGTGCCTGTACCTGGTTGGCAATCAGGACGTGCTTGTATATGGTTGGCAATCAGGACGTGCCTGTACATGGTTGGCAATCAGGACGTGCCTGTACATGGTTGGCAAACAGGACACACATGTACATGGTTGGCAATCAGGACGTGCCTGTACTTGGTTGGCAATCAGGACGTGCCTGTACTTGGTTGGCAATCAGGACGTGCCTGTACATGGTTGGCAATCAGGACACGCCTGTACTTGGTTGGCAATCAGGACATGCCTGTACCTGGTTGGCAATCAGGACGTGCTTGTATATGGTTGGCAATCAGGACGTGCCTGTACATGGTTGGCAAACAGGACACACATGTACATGGTTGGCAATCAGGACGTGCCTGTACATGGTTGGCAAACAGGACACACATGTACATGGTTGGCAATCAGGACGTGCCTGTACTTGGTTGGCAATCAGGACGTGCCTGTACTTGGTTGGCAATCAGGACGTGCCTGTACATGGTTGGCAATCAGGACACGCCTGTACTTGGTTGGCAATCAGGACATGCCTGTACACGGTTGGCAATAATTGAATAGAGGCGTAAATTGGAGCATTTTGGGGGCATGTCATCATGATTCAGCCTTGGTGGTGGTCTGAGTGCCAGTCTAAGCCTTCTAAAGACCAACACCTCCCATGGTTGTCATTAGTCAAGACTTCCATTGATTGGGATTCATGCATTCATGATGCACTGAATCAAGCATGTTGTCATATTTTACTGCACAAGTGAGAATCTTAGCTCATGCTGCTGAGCTGCAAAATAAGGTAAAATGATGAGTTAATCAGGTCACATCCCCTCGGGATCACTGATGCTAATACAAGCTTCCACGCTAATACCTAAAACCGCTGCCGGCTTATTTCATTGGAGAGATCATGTTAACAGCAGACAGTTCCAGAGGGGAAGTCAGAGAGCTGCCAACACAATATGCTGTGTCCTCTAAGGACCATCTTCTATTGCACTCCATATTGTTAATACAATCACTCTGCTATTTTGTCTTCTTCAACATTGCAAAGAGCACATTGCAGTCGGTCATTTCTCACTCCATTTCTGGAATAGTTTTCGAGGTTTGCTGTGCAATTTTATTCGAGGAGAGCTTTAGAAATGTTGAAGATGGATACTTTGTGTCGTGCCACCATATTGCACAACATACATAGTGTAGTGCCACCATATTGCACAACATACATAGTGTAGTGCCACCATACTGCACAACATACATAGTGTAGTGCCACCATACTGCACAACATACATAGTGTAGTGCCACCATACTGCACAACATACATAGTGTAGTGCCACCATATTGCACAACATACATAGTGTAGTGTCACCATATTGCACAACATCCATAGTGTAGTGCCACCATACTGCACAACATACATAGTGTAGTGCCACCATACTGCACAACATACATGGTGTAGTGCCACCATACTGCACAACATGCATGGTGTAGTGCCACCATACTGCACAACGTACATAGTGTAGTGCCACCATATTGCACAACATACATAGTGTAGTGCCACCATACTGCACAACATACATAGTGTAGTGCCACCATACTGCACAACATACATAGTGTAGTGCCACCATATTGCACAACATACATAGTGTAGTGCCACCATACTGCACAACATACATAGTGTAGTGCCACCATACTGCACAACATACATAGTGTAGTGCCACCATATTGCACAACATACATAGTGTAGTGCCACCATACTGCACAACATACATAGTGTAGTGCCACCATACTGCACAACATACATAGTGTAGTGCCACCATACTGCACAACGTGCAGCTGAACAACTCCAACGTAAAATTACACTTGAGCTGCATGTTTTGCAAATAACTTCTCATTTATAAAACATATGAATCGACGATTTTGCTTTTATACACAAAGGTCCTGCTTTCCTAAAATGTTTGTATATACTAGGGCATATACCAACATGTATTTTGATACTTTTCTAAATAAAGGGGACTACAAAAAATTGCATTATTTGCTTTATTTTAACAAACATTTTTTAGGGTACATTAAACATATGTTTATTATTGCAAGTGTGTCCTTAAATAAAATAGTGAACATACCATACAACTTTTTTTTTATTGGTAAGTAAACAAACAAAGACTCCTAATTAGTCTGCTGACATATGCAGTAACATATTGTGTCATTTATACACCTATTATTTTGTCAACGTTGGTAGAAAATGAATTATTAATCTACTTGTTCATTTACTGTTAATATCTGCTTACCTTCTCTTTTAATATGTTATATGTACACTTCTGTTAAAATGTAATAATCACTTATTCTTCTGTTGTTTGATACTTTACATTAGTTTTGGATGAGACCAAAAATGTAGGTATCAATCCGATACCAAGTAGTTACAGGATCATACATTGGTCATATTCAAATTCCTCATGTGTCCAGGGACATATTTACTGACTTTATACACATAATATGAATTTTAAAAAAAATGAAAAAAGATTTTGTGATGTTAAAAAAAATATAGATGTAATCATAGTAGTATCGACTAGATACGCTCCTGTACTTGGTATCATTACAGTGGATGTCAGGTGTAGATCCACCCATGGCGTTTGTTTACATTGTGACACCGGTGAGCTATTGTATCCTCCTACGGTGTGTAGTGAAGCATGTTTAGATATTCCTCGTCCTGCAGTGATAATGATACTTGTAAGAAACGTACTTTATTTGTCGCCATGGAGACAAAGATTAGTGATTTAGAAGTAGCTAAAACACTGCAGACTGCGGCTGAACCTTAGCCGCTATTTAGCTAGCCATGTCTGAAAGCACCTCTTCCTGAGGGTGTTTCAGTGTTATAAATAGGGCTGGGTGATATATCGATATACTCAATATATCGCGGGTTTGCGAAATAGAAAATGACTATATCGTGATATTCGAGTATACGTTCTCACGCAGTTGCTTTTAGCTGCGGGCATTACACTGCATGCTAGTATCACTCTTTCTTGTCTCTCCTTCTCAATAAAACAAGCGCACCTTCTTACATACGTCACATACGTATACGCACTCGCGGAGCAGAGAGGTAGCGGCATGGGTAACGTTAGCTGTGGTGCGAGTGGTAATACGAGAGAAAGAAGGTGCGAATCTGGTAACAAATGAAGGAAGAATTAATTCCCAAGAAAAACAGCAGGGGGTCCATCGTCTGGCGGTGGTTTGGCTTCAAGCGGGAAGATGTCGAACAGACAACCGTAATATGTCAAGTATGCGGCAAAAGTGTTGCTACAAAAAGTAGCATTACTGCTAATGTGTAGCATCATTTGAAAAGTCACCCGCTAGAGAATGAAGAGTGCTTGAAACTCTGCATGTCAACATCTCCGTTCGGTGCCACACCAACAAAATGCCCAAGCAACCATTTCCACATCAACACCGTATGAAACAAATAGTCAACAACAGAAGGAGATAACGTCCGCAGGAACCTACCACATAGTGAAGGACATACACTATTTGATTTCCTATTATGCAGCTCATTTTTATGTGACACTTGTTGAAATATCTTGTGTGACATCATGCACAAAAGTGCACTTTATTTGTTTCTAACTATTGTAGTGGCATTCTGTACAAAAAGTGCACTTTAATTAAGGGTTGTTTTGATAAGTCATCTTAGTGACATCATGCACAAAAGTGCACTTTATTTGTTTTAAACTATTGTAGTGGCGTTCTGTACAAAGAGTGCACTTTAATTAAGGGTTGTTTTGATATGTCATCTTAGTGACATCATGCACAAAAGTGCACTAATAGCTTGTTTTAAAATGTCTGACAATCTTGCACTTTCTGTTTTGAAATGACATGAATGTTTGTGCCACTGCTTAATAACTCTTTAATAAATACACTTTTAGTTGTGATTTCCCTCTCTGCATGAAAGTTTAAAAGTAGCATATATTAATGCAGTATGAAGAAGAATGTTTTCATGTAGACACATAGAATCATCATACTGCTGTGATTATATGCATCAAGTGTTCATTCAAGGCTAATGCAAAATATCCACATATATATGGTGTATCGTGACATGGCCTAAAAATATCCACATTTATATCGTGTATCAAGACATGGCCTAAAAATATTGAGATATTAATAAAAGGCCAAATCGCCCAGCCCTACTTAGAACTTCACCTTTAGCTTTAGTTTTAAAGCCAAAATGTGTCCGTTCTCCCTTTTCTGTCTCCACACTGTGTCTGCTTGTAAGTACTCTGTGATTGTGCGCTGCCGAACATGCTCCTCTGCTCGTAAAACCAGCAATGTAATGACGTGACGACGCGCGGTCATGCTCCTTAAAAAAAAGGGGAGCGGGGACCGGTACTTTTTAGAGGCGGTATAGTACCGAATATGATTCATTAGTATCGTGGTACTATACTAGTACCTGTATACCGTACAACCCTAGTGTGTACAAAAACTTATAGCACACGCAAAGTTCCTGTCCTAAAATCGTCCGCAAACGATCGTGCTCCTTAAATGAGCACAATTAATTTCACTTGTCCATCTTCATGTATGCAGAATAAATGCTGATTATCACAACAACCACAATACTGGGACGACATGCAAATATAATCATCTGGCACTCGCAATGTGATTTATTAGAAAAGAGGGGATGGAGCTTTAAAAGCAGACGATAGAGATAATCCTCCGTTCGTGTGCAAGTCAACATATTTAGACCGTCATAAATAAAAATAATTAGACATCCAGCAAGTTCATTGTGTATGTTATGATTTGTTTTGTGTTTGTTTTTAACGGCGCTAATTATTTAATGAAGGAAATATATCTCCTATCTGAAAAACTTACTTGCAATATGCATTATCTTGCGTCTGGATCATTGCAGAGGGAAGGTCACAACACCGCCGCGCCTCCTAGAGCGCACCAGCGCCGTGCTAGAAATAGCTTCTGTTGTCGAGATCGCACTCCAATACTGTAGGACAGACAAGGAGACTCATATTATATATGTGTGTGGCATGTCCTACATTATAACATGAAAAGCACAGGTTGGAGCACATGATGCCATAAATGTGGAGGGAAATGAGTGTCTCCATGGTGACAGTTGGTATGCACGCAAACTCCTCATTGAAATAGGGCGGTCAGCACAACTTTTGCACCTGTTATCAATTGCACACACAGTCTTAATAGATCACACACAACATGCTCACTAATAGGTCACACGGTGTTATCGTTTCCACACCTTATTTAGTACCTACCATATTTTTTGGACTATAAAGCACACTTAAAATCCTTTCCTTTTCTCAAAAATCAACAGTTTGCCTAATAACCCCATGTGCCTAATGTACAAACTCATTCCGATTGTGCTTACCGACCTCGAAGCAATTTTTATTTGGTACATGGTGTAATGACAAGTGTGACCAGTAGATGGCAGTCACACATGAGATAGGAGATGTATTTTGGCACAAGACCCTGAGAAGACTGGTTTAAATAATGGAAGCCAGTGCAGTGACCTAAGCAATGGATTAATATGGTCGTATTCCCTGGTTCTAGTCAGGACTCGAGCAGCAGCATTCTGGGTGCACTACAGCTGCTTTACAGCTCATGTAGAGAGCACAGTGAGAAGACAATTACAGTAGTCCAGTGTCTCTCAATTACTTTGTTATTTTTATGTGGCTCGACACATCATTTAAGGTAGCCCCCCACATCATTTAAGGTAGCCCACCGTGTAATTTAAGGTATCCCCCCACATCATTAAGGTAGCCCACCACATCATTTAAGGTAGCCCACCATGTAATTTAAGGAAGCCCACCACATCATTTAAGGTAGCCCACCACATCATTTAAGGTAGCCCACCATGTAATTTAAGGAAGCCCACCACATCATTTAAGGTAGCCCACCACATCATTTAAGGTAGCCCCCCATATCATTTAAGGTAACCCCCCATATCATTTAAGGTAGCCCACCAAGACATTTAAGGTAGCCCACCACATCATTTAAGGTAGCCCCCCAAATCAATTAAGGTAGCCCACCACATCATTTAAGGTATCCCACCACATCATTTAAGGTAGCCCCCCACATCATTAAGGTAGCCCACCACATCATTTAAGGTAGCCCACCAAGACATTTAAGGTAGCCCCCCACATCATTTAAGGTAGCCCACCAAGACATTTAAGGTAGCCAACCACATCATTTAAGGTAGCCCCCCACATCATTTAAGGTAGCCCACCAAGACATTTAAGGTAGCCCCCCACATCATTTAAGGTAGCCCACCACATCATTTAAGGTAGCCCACCAAGACATTTAAGGTAGCCCCCCACATCATTTAAGGTAGCCCCCCACATCATTTAAGGTAGCCCACCACATCATTTAAGGTATCCCACCAAGACATTTAAGGTAGCCCACCACATCATTTAAGGTAGCCCCCCAAATCATTTAAGGTAGCCCACCACATCATTTAAGGTAGCCCCCCACATCATTTAAGGTAGCCCACCACCTCATTTAAGGTAGCCCACCACATCATTTAAGGTAGCCCCCCACATCATTTAAGGTAGCCCACCACCTCATTTAAGGTAGCCCACCACATCATTTAAGGTAGCCCACCACATCATTTAAGGTAGCCCACCACCTCATTTAAGGTAGCCCCCCACATCATTTAAGGTAGCCCCCCAAATCATTTAAGGTAGCCCACCACATCATTTAAGGTAGCCCCCCAAATCATTTAAGGTAGCCCACCAAGACATTTAAGGTAGCCCACCACATCATTTAAGGTAGCCCCCCACATCATTTAAGGTAGCCCCCCACACCAGTTAAGGTAGCCCACCAAGACATTTAAGGTAGCCCACCACATCATTTAAGGTAGCCCACCAAGACATTTAAGGTAGCCCACCACATCATTTAAGGTAGCCCACCAAGACATTTAAGGTAGCCCACCACATCATTTAAGGTAGCCCCCCACATCATTTAAGGTAGCCCCCCACACCATTTAAGGTAGCCCACCAAGACATTTAAGGTAGCCCACCACATCATTTAAGGTAGCCCACCACATCATTTAAGGTAGCCCACCACATCATTTAAGGTAGCCCACCACCTCATTTAAGGTAGCCCACCAAGACATTTAAGGTAGCCCACCACATCATTTAAGGTAGCCCACCAAGACATTTAAGGTAGCCCCCCACATCATTTAAGGTAGCCCACCAAGACATTTAAGGTAGCCCCCCACATCATTTAAGGTAGCCCACCACATCATTTAAGGTAGCCCACCAAGACATTTAAGGTAGCCCCCCACATCATTTAAGGTAGCCCACCACATCATTTAAGGTAGCCCACCACCTCATTTAAGGTAGCCCCCCACATCATTTAAGGTAGCCCCCCAAATCATTTAAGGTAGCCCACCACATCATTTAAGGTAGCGCCCCAAATCATTTAAGGTATCCCACCACATCATTTAAGGTAGCCCCCCAAATCATTTAAGGTATCCCACCACATCATTTAAGGTAGCCCACCACATCATTTAAGGTAGCCCCCCACATCATTTTATGTGTAAATAAAGTTTAGGTTTTGTTTTACTTTTTGCGCCTTGGATATGTAAATGTATAAAAATGGACAGGTTTTGTCGACAGTATGCTTTTTATTTGGGTGCACCTTATAGTCTGAAAAGTAAGTATTTTGGATGAGTGTACTGTATTTGGTCATTTACAATTCCTGCCAGTCCAACTTATTTTGCAGGTTCCATCTTTAATCAGCAAGGGAAAGTGAAACTGAGAGTTAAAAAAACCAAAAAAGAAGCAGATTCATTATTTTGGCCGCCTGAATGATGATACCCACATTGCATGCTGTGTCTCTTCTTGATGGATTTCACTCCCACTCAGACTCCACCATTCTCTCACTCTGGCAAATCTCCACTGCCCCTTGGCTATGCTTGTCTTCTAACATGGCCACCTTTCACTACAACCACTGGCCACAACATTAGGTACCCCTGTACAACATCAGTAGCAGTTTTCCAAAATAATACATCACTTGGTACTAGGGTTGTACGGTATACCGGTATTAGTATAGTACCACAATACTAATTAATCATATTCAGTACTATACCGCCTTTAAAAAGTACCGGTACCCCACCTCCCCGCCGTCGTCACGTTGTGTCATTGCTGGTTTTACGAGCATTGGAGCATGTTCGGCAGCGCACACACACAGAGTACTTACAAGCAGACACAGTGTGTAGACAGAAAAGGGAGAACGGACGCATTTTGGCTTAAAAAGTAAAGATAAAGGTGAAGTTATAACACTGAAACACCCTCAGGAAGAGGTGCTTTAAGACGTTCTAAATCACTAATCATGGTCTCCATGGTGACAAATAAAGTCAGTTTCTTACAAGTATTATTATCACTGCAGGACGAGGAATAGCTAAACATGCTTCACTACACACCGTAGGAGGATACAATAGCTCACCGGCGTCATCGCTAATGACGCCATTCCTGAATGTAAACAAACACCATTGTTGGAACTACACCTGACATCCACTGTAATGATACCAAGTACAGGAATTATCTAGTCGATACTACTATGATTACATCAATATATTTTAGCATCACAAAATCTTCTTTCGTTTTTTAAAAATTTATATGTTTATAAACTCAGGATATATGTCCCTGGACACATGAGGACTTTGAATATGACCAATGTATGATCCTGTAAATAATTGGTATCGGATCGATAACTACATTTGTGGTATCATTCAAAACTAATGTAAAGTATCAAACAACAGAAGCATAAGTGATTATAGAAATTTTAACAGAAGTGTAGATAGAACAAGTTAAAAGAGAAAGTAAGCAGATATTAACAGTAGGGCTGCAACTAACGATTAATTTGATAATCGATTAATCTGTCGATTATTACTTTGATTAATCGATTAATAATCAGATAAAAGAGACAAACTACATTTCTATCCTTTCCAGTATTTTATTGAAAAAAACAGCATACTGGCACCATACTTATTTTGATTATTGTTTCTCAGCTGTTTGTACATGTTGCAGTTTATAAATAAAGGTTTATTAAAAATAAATAAATAAATAAATAAAATAAAATAAAAAAATTGCCTCTGCGCATGCGCATAGCATAGATACAACTAAACGATGACTAAATTAACCGCCAACTATTTTTATGATCGATTTTATTCGATTTAATCATTTAGTTGTTGCAGCCCTAATTAACAGTAAATGAACAAGTGAATTAATAATTCATTTTCTACCGCTTGTCAATAATGTGTACAAAATAATAGGTGTATAAATGACACAATATGTTACTGCATATGTCAGCAGACTAATTAGGAGCCTTTGTTTGTTTACTTACTACTAAAAGACAAGTTGTCTAGTATGTTCACTATTTTATTTAAGGACAAAGTTGCAATAATAAACATATGTTTAATGTACCGTAAGACTTTTTGTTAAAATAAAGCCAATAATGCCATTTTTTGTTGTCCCCTTTATTTAGAAAAGTACAGAAAAGTATCGTAATACATTTTGGTACCGGGACAACACTAACTGGTACTATAGGGCTTCACAAATGACAATCACAATTATTTGTATCAGTATTAAAATAACAATTATTCATGTTGTTTCCCACATGTCGGCAATCTACTCTCGATAGTGTATTTTGCAATAAAATAGTCCAATAAAAAGGCTAAATGATAAATATATTTATAACAAATCATCATGTTTGTTTATTATTAGTGTTAACATTTCTTATTTTTGTCATTACGTGATGCCTTTAGCTCGATTTATTTATTTTTGATAGGTTTGTAATCGTACATTTGTTTGTTTGTAGTGTAAAACATGTATATGAAATGAGAAAATACAAAAATATATACATTCAATGGGGAGCATGTACCGCAAGAACTTTGGCAAGAAAACGTGTCTCCAGATTCTATTTAGGGTCACGGAACTCCGTGCCCTTGGCCTCTAGCGTGGGCGTGGCCGTGTCAGCGGGGCATCAAGGGGCTTAAATTTGATATGCTTTTTAAATGTTAATATCGCTGACCATCACCCTCATTTAATGATGGCAGCCAAAATCGTGATCGTGATTCAAATGTAGCACTAAATGCTACCCCCCGCGGGGCTTGGACTGTCGAAATTTGAGGAACCATTGAGCGTAATCCAAATGTGAAATCCACCAAGTTGAGCAGACGTGGAGCCTTGGCAAGGACAGCAAAATGTTTTAAAAAAAAATGACTGCCACAGAGTTGGGGTCATCAGCGTGGTCATTAAGCGGACCGTAATGGGCCATGAGAGGGGCTGTTCTGCTCTGGCACGGAGCCGGCCGGCCTGCGGAGCACGCCGCCATTACCATCTTAACGGATGGCGCCATTATGTCTCTGGTGGAGGGGAACCGGACAAGTTGTGGAGGAAAGAGAACATGCTCACTGCAAAGTCATAAAGTTGTTACTATACATCGCAGGTGTCAAACTCAAGGCCCGTGGGTCAGACCTGGCCCGCCACCTCAATTTGTGTGGCCCGCGAAAGGATGCAAATAATATGTGTTAATAAAATACCTTATCTTTTCTTAATAAATGTATTACATATATTTACACTTTAATCATCTCTAATAATAAAACTAAATATATAATTTTGTATCAGTTTTTGTTCATCCATCCATCCATTTCCTACCGCTTGTCCCTTTTCGGGGTCGCGGGGGGTGCTGGAGCCTATCTCAGCTACATTCGGGCGGAAGGCGGGGTACACCCTGGACAAGTCGCCACCTCATCGCAATTAAAGATAAATACATAAATATTTGCTTGACTTGTGATTTCAATCCAACAAATTGTTCATTGCAAAAATTTTACAGTAACATTTTTTACAGTAAAATCCACTTTTAATATAGAGTAATAATACTCTATAAAAACACAACAACCGCAGATTTTGCAGTATAAAAAACTAGCATGAATTTTTCCGTGAAAAAAAAAATAGTGGTACCTTTTTTCCATTTTATTTAATTTAATTCCATTTGCTTATTTATTGTATATGCTGTAAAAAAAAATAATAATAATAATACAAATATTACAGTAAAATTGTGGCGAATGAGCTGACAGTTTTTAACAGTACAATCTAAAGATTTTGTTTTGTACAACGTACATTAAAAAAAGACAAAATGATCAAATATATAGACAATTATACACGTTTTATATATACACATTGATATTCATACTGTATATTATTCACTGAAAGATCGAACAATGGGAGACCGGGCTTTCTGCTTCGCCGCTCCCAGTTTGTGGAACACTCTCCCTGACCACCTGAGGGCACCACAGACTTTGGATGCTTTTAAAAAAGGCTTAAAAACCCTTCTTTTAAAAAACATCTTTTTTTTTTATATATATGCATACTAGTTCTAGCTGTTTGGCTGTTCTAGTTTTTATTTTTATTTATTTTTTATTATCTTTTTATTTTTATTTTTTTAATACACTGTAGCACTTTGAGGTTGTTTACTCAATGTAAAGTGCTTTTTACAAATAAAATATATTATTATTATTATTATTACTGTTAAAAGAGGCCCTCTGAGGGCGACCATAACTGCGATGTGGCCCTCAAAGATAAATGTTATGTTGTATTTTATTTTTTATCATATCGTATATGTATCGTGTGCTTTTTTAAAATTTTTCTCTCTCTTTCTTTTAAATTGTAATTTTACTGCCTTTTTTACATGATGGCCGGGGGAATACAGATGAAAACTAGCCTTCTGGCTAATTCTGGCTTTTTTAACCATGAAATTGCATTGTCCCCTTTGATAAATAATACTTTAGTTTATTTAGTAAATTAGTTTATTATCAATAATAATTGATATTAAACTAATTGTAATCATAAATGACAATGAGTTTGCCACACCTGCTATACATGATGCTAGCAAGATACACTATATTGCCAAAAGTATTTGGCCACCTGCCTTTCCTCACATATGAACTTGAAGTGCCATCCCATGGAATTGTCCAAAATGTTTTGGTACCCTGGAGCATTCAAAGTTCCTTTCACTTGTACTGAGGGGCCAAGCCCAACTCCTGAAAAACAACCCCACACCATAATTCATCCTCCACTAAATTTCACACTCGGCACAATGCAGTCCGAAATGTAGCGTTCTCCTGGCAACCTCCAAACCCAGACTGGTCCATCAGATTGCCAGATGGAAAAGTGTGATTCATCAGTCCAGAGAAGGCGTCTCCACTGCTCTAGAGTCCAGTGGCGACGTGCTTTACACCACTGCATCGCACGCTTTGCATTGGACTTGGTGATGTATGGCTTAGATGCAGCTGCTCGGCCATAGAAACCCATTCCATGAAGCTCTCTGCGTACCGTATGTGGGCTAATTGGAAGGTCACATGAAGTTTGGAGCTCTGTAGCAACTGACTGTGCAGAAAGTCTTTGCACTATGCTGACCTCTCTGTCAGTTTACCTGGCCTACCACTTGGTGGCTGAGTTGCTGTTGTTCCCAAACTCTTCACTTTTCCTAGAATAAAGTTGACTTTGGAATATTTATGTCACGACAGGGTTTTCGCAGCTTACTGCGGGGTCGTTCTCCCAGGAATGCAGACGGACTACTCCGGACAAGGCGTGCAGGTAAAAACATGATTTATACCTCAAAATCAAAGTATTACAAAAAACGGAAAACGAGTCGACAGAACCACGTGCCTGATCAAACTCGAAGCTAAAGCAAATACTTAGCATAGACTATGGACAAGGCAAAAGTCACGTAATTGGTGCATGTAGCAAACACTTAGCATAAACTCGAAAGAAGACATGAACCTACGTGACTGTTGCATACAGCAAACAATGACGCCAGGCCGACTGACCGACAAAGGCAGGCTTAAATAATGCCTCTCATTAGTGCTCGGGTAGCAGGTGAGTGGGCGAACACTAATTAGAGACAGGTGAACATAATGAGCAACCATGGCAACCAAACCAAACTCAGAAGTGCACAAAAAGTAACTACAGGAGTCCAAAACTAACAGAAAACACAAAACATGATCCGGACTACGGATCATGACAATTTAGGAGTGAGGAAATTTCACGACTGGATTTGTTGCACAGGTGGCATTCTGTGACAGTTCCACGCTGGAAATCACTGTGAGCGGCCCATTCTTTCACAAATGTTTGTAGAAACAGTCTCCATGCCTAAGTGCTTGATTTGATACATTAGGACAGTGGTTCTCAACCTTTTTTCAGTGATGTACCCCCTGTGAAAATTGTTTTAATTCAAGTACCCCCTAATCAGAGCAAAGCATTTTTGGTTGAAAAAAAGAGATAAAGAAGTAAAATACAGCACTATGTCATCAGTTTCTGATTCATTAAATTGTATAAATGGGCAAAATATTGCTCATTTGTAGTAGTCTTTCTTGAACAATTTGGAAAAAAAGATAGGTTTTTATTTATATTTATAAAGGGTTTTTGAATTGTTGCTATTTTTAGAATATTTAAAAAAAATCTCACGTACCCTTTGGCATACCTTCTGGTACCCCCAGGGGTACGCGTACCCCCATTTGAGAACCACTGCATAAGGACACCCGATTCTCATCATTTATATGGGTGGCCAAATACTTTTGGCAATATAGTGTACTTCTTGTTGCAAATCCTGTTTTGGTGAAATATATTTAGGAGCTCGCTGGCTTACTGCAGCTTATTTCCTGCTTATTACAATTCAATTAGCCACGACTGCGAAATGTGATGAACGATCCACTTTTATGTTCCGTCGCAAATTCATCCTGTTTTTGAAATGAAGTGAAAGTGATTGATTTTGCATGTCAGCGTGAGACACGCAGAGGTGGGAGGATCTTTCTCCCGCACAGGCCTTTGTGACCTTTTGTCCAAGTCATCAATTACTCCGCTTTCTCTTTTTGTCTACTCCTTTGTACGCAGCGCACGGGGACGCACGTCTTCTCTGCACATGCACACAAAAACATGCGGTGCACACAACAGGTCTAATGATCAGCCTGGAGTGGGTTCAAACATTTTCTTATAATAAAGCCGACAGTTGACTTTGGAATATTTAGGAGCGAGGACATTCCACGACTGGATTTGTTGCACCAGGTGGCATCCTGTGACAGTTCCAGGCTGGAAATCACTGCACTGCAAAAAGTCAGTGTTCAAAAACAAGAAAAAAAAAATACAAAAATGAGGGGTATTTTACTTGAACTAATCAAAAAATGTTGCCAATAGAACAAGAAAATTTGGCTTGTCAAGGCTTTCCAAAACAAGTAAAATTAGCTAACCTCAATGAACCCAAATATACCTTAAAATAAGTATATTCTCACTAATAACAAGTGCACTTTTCTTGGTAGAAAAAAAATATGAGACCTTTTTGCTCAATATGTTGAAAAATATTCTTAAATTAAGTAAATGCTAGTGCCATTATCTTGACATAATGATATGCTCTCGGCATTACATTTCTTGAAACCAGCAAACTTATACTAAAAACTAATTTATTGTTCTTAATGGAAAGGCAACAAGGCAAGAGCTTGTTACTCTCGGGGTCTCCTAGCCGCTCAGGCAAATCATATTGTCTAAAAATGCATTTTTCCATGGATAACATGACATCATCGCGCCAAGTGCGTGCTCTTTCAGTCAAGTTAGAGATGCTACCTCAGTAGAAGCATTTAAGTCTCATCTTAAAACTCATTTGTATACTCTAGCCTTTAAATAGACTCCCTTTTTAGACCAGTTGATCTGCCGTTTCTTTTCTTTTCTTTTCTACTCTGCTCCCAACCCGCGGTGGACCGCTAGCCTGTCCATCAGATGGGGACATCTCTACGCTGCTGACCCGTCTCCGCTCGGGATGGTTCCTGCTGGCCCCACTATGGACTGGACTTTCGCTGATGTGTTGGACTTTCACAATATTATGACAGACCCACTCCACATCCATTGCTTTCGGTCTCCCCTAGAGGGGGGGGGGGGGGGGGGTTACCCACATATGCGGTCCTCTCCAAGGTTTCTCATAGTCATCCACATTGACGTCCCACTGGGGTGAGTTTTCCTTGCCCGTATGTGGGCTCTGTACCGAGGATGTCGTTGTGGCTTGTACAGCCCTTTGAGACACTTGTGATTTAGGGCTGTATAAATAAACATTGATTGATTGATTGATTGAATTAGTGCGCATATATACAGCCCGGCCAAACATTTTTTAATTTTAATTTTGAAGAATATACCTGAATGTGCATGAACTATTTCTGTTCAAAATAGTTAGAAATGTCAAATTAAATATTAACTGTCAGTTTACTGCACTGTGCCAACTGTACTACTATATGAGTACCTATTTTCTATTGTTTCATTGAAAATAAAACAGCAAAGTCCATTTGGCTGTCATCTGTTTTAATTATGAGACACAATTGTGTCAAAGTCATGATTTTTTATTTCATGCTTGAAATAAGAAATGATTACTTTAAAAAAGTAGTTTTATACTTGTGAGTGTTGATGACACAGCTTTGCAACACTTGATCTTCTAGTTTCAAGCATGTTTTACTCAATATAGGTCATCAAATCTCAGCAACAAGCTGTAATATCTTACTGACATCATTTAGGACCAAAACCCTTAAAACAAGTAAAACACTCTAACATAAAATCTGCTTAGTGACAAGAATTATCTGATCAGACAGAAAATAAGCAAATATCACCCTTATTTGAGATATTTCATCTTAAGTTTTTGCAGTGTGAGCTCCTGAGAGCGGCCCATTCTTTCACAAATGTTTGTAGAAACAGTCTCCATGCCTAAGTGCTTGATTTGATACACCTGTGGTCGGGCCAAATGATTAGGACACCTGCTTCTCATCATTTGGATGGGTGGCCAAATACTTTTGGCAATATAGTGTATATTATCACTATATTGTTTCTGACACACGCAACTCGGGCTGGCTGCTCTGGAAAAAACAAAGCCTGCTCACTCCGGTTTGTTCCTGGTCTGAGCTGTTGTGACGTAGATTACCGTAATTTGATTGATTGATTGATTGAAACGTTTATTAGTAGATTGCACAGTACAGTACATATTCCGTACAATTGACCACTAAATGGTAACACCCCAATAAGTTTTTCAACTTGTTTAAGTCGGGGTCCACGTTAATCAATGCATGGTACAAATATATACTATCAGCATAATACAGTCATCACACAAGTTAATCATCAGAGTATATACAGTGAATTATTTACATTATTTACAATCCAGGGGGTGGGATGTGGAAGGGGTTGGGGCAAGGGGCTAGGTTTGGTTGATATCAGCACTCCAGTCATCAACAATTACATCATCAGAGAAATGGACATTGAAACAGTGTAGGTCTGACTTGGTAGGATATGTACAGCGAGCAGTGAACATAGTGAGCTCAGAAAGCATAAGAACAAGTATCTACATTTGATTATTTACAATCCGGGGAGGTGGGATGTGGTTGGGGGAGGGGGTTAGGCTGGGGGTGTAGCTGCCTGGAGGTGTTCTTTTAGTGCGGTTTTGAAGGAGGATCAATCAATCAATCAATGTTTACTTATACAGCCCTAAATCACGAGTGTGTCAAAGGGCTGCTAGAGATACACACTATTTTACACCTGTTGGGAATGCATTACATATGTGGCATAGAAAGACAATGAGTTAAGACCTTTGTTAGATCGGAATCTGGGTTTGACGTGGTTTGTGGAGCTCCCCCTGGTGTTGTGGTTATGGTGGTCGTTTACGTTATGGAAGTAGTTTGACATGTACTTCGGTATCAGGGAGGTGTAGTGGATTTTATAGACTAGGCTCAGTGCAAGTTGTTTTACTCTGTCCTCCACCCTGAGCCAGCCCACTTTGGAGAAGTGGGTAAGAGTGAGAAGAAGTAATAACTCATAAAACACCCAAAAGCGCAGATTTCGACCATTGAAATTAGGCATGTCTGATAAAATCGGACTACCGATATTATCGGCCGATAAATGTTTCAAAATGTAATATCGGAAATTATCGGCATCGGTTTCAAAACTTAAAATGTATGACTTTTTAAAAGGCCGCTGTGTACACGGACGTAGGGAGAAGTACAGAGCGCCAATAAACCTTAAAGGCACTGCCTTTGCGTGCCGGTCCAATCACATAATATCTACGGCTTTTCACACACACAAGTGAATTTCAGGGCATACTTGGTCAACAGCCATACAGGTCACACTGAGGGTGACCGTATAAACAACTTTAACACTGTTACAAATATGTGCCACACTGTGAACCCACACCAAACAAGAATGACAAACACATTTCGGGAGAACATCCGCACCGTAACACAACATAAACACAACAGAAAAAATACCCAGAAACCCTTGCAGCACTAACTCTTCCGGGACACTACAATATACATCCCCTAATACCCCCCCACACACCTCAACCTCGCCCACCTCAACCTCCTCATGCTCTCTCAGGGAGAGCATGTCCCAAATTCCAAGCTGCTGTTTTGAGGCATGTTAAAAAAAATAATGCACTTTGTGACTTCAATAATAAATATGGCAGTGCCATGTTGGCATTTTTTTCCATAACTTGAGTTGATTTATTTTGGAAAACCTTGTTACATTGTTTAATGCATCCAGCCGGGCATCGCAACAAAATTAGGCATAATAATGTGTTAATTCCACGACTGTATATATCGGTATCGGTTGATATCGGTATCGGTAATTAAGAGTTGGACAATATCGGATATCGGCAAAAAAGCCATTATCGGACATCTCTAATTGAAATACTTTCTATAGTTCAAGACTTACGGTCATTTAAAAACAGCACTGCACATCATAATGGCGGCGACAGTTTTGATGTTAATGGTCTAAAAAAAATATTATGTAGAACGTCCGGCGGGCCAGATTGAAAACCATAACGGGCCGCATTTTGCCCAGGTCTGAAGTACATACCGTATTTTTCGGAGTATAAGTCGCTCCGGCCGAAAATGCACAATAAAGAAGGGAAAAAACATATATAAGTCGCACTGGAGTATAAGTTGCATTTTTGGGGGAAGTTTATTTGATAAAAGCCAACACCAAGAATAGACATTTGAAAGGCAATTTCAAATAAATAAAGAATAGTGAACAACAGGCTGAATAAGTGTACGTTATATGAGGCATAAATAACCAACTGAGAAGGTGCCTGGTATGTTAACTTAAGAGTCATTCAAATAACTATAACATATAGAACATGCTATACGTTTACCAAACAATCTGTCACTCCTAATCGCTAAATCCCATGAAATCTTATACGTCTAGTCTCTTACATCAGTGGTTCTCAACCTTTTTTCAGTGATGTACCCCCTGTGAACATTTTTTTAATTCAATTATACCCCCTAATGCAAAGCATTTTTGGTTGAAAAAAAGAGATAACGAAGTAAAATACAGCACTATGTCATCAGTTTCTGATTTATTAAATGATATAACAGTGCAAAATATTGCTCATTTGTTGTGGTCTTTCTTGAACCATTTGGGAAAAAAAGACATAAAAATAACTAAAAATTTGTTGAAAAATAAACAAGTGATTCAATTATACCGTATTTCCTTGAATTGGAGCAGGGAATATAGTATTCGCACGTCTAGAATTACTGCCGGGTCAAACACGTTTCTCAAAATAATTAACGCATGCTTGGCCTTATCGCCGGTTTATTATTGAAGCCGGATCAAATTCGTTTCGCAAAATATTAATTTTATTATCGCATGTCTATAATTTTCACCGGGTCAAACTCGTTTCGCAAAATATTTAGCATATGGCTAGAACTTCCACCGGGTCAAATTCGTTACGTCACGAGTGACGCTTTACCTGTCCTCATTTTCAAAATGGAGGAAGCTGCTTTCAGTAGTTTGCAATCGCACAAAGGAAAAAAGATAAAGAGCTATTCAGTAGGATTTAAGGTCCAAGCTATTGAATACCGGTACAGTATGCTAAAAAGAACAGTAAGCAGCTATGTTTTATTAATATACCGTAGCTGCGTGTGTCAAATACTGTATAAGTCATTAAATGACTCCCGCCTCCTGGTGGTAGAGGGCGCTGCCGCGCTAGTGATCCTTCTTGCGACTTCCGGTACTGCAGAAGAAGTGAACACACGCAGCAAGAGATTATTTTTTTTCCCTTTTAACAAGGAGGATTACATACCGGTATCTAAAATAAAACAGTTTTCTAAACTGGACTTTCAATGGAAGCAGGAGGTAATAATTAAAGGAATATCTCCATCGAGACAGAGACTTTTAAAAAGGAAAAAAGAAAATAATGAAGACTTCTATAAACAAGTTATCGATGCTTTTGGTCAGAAGGAGCTGCAAATGGACTCCATTTATAAGTACAGGTAAGACCATAATAACGTTTTTTTTAATTAAATGTGCTTTTCATGATGGTATGCTTACATCACACTCAAAGCGCACGCCTAAATTTTATGGATTCCTTTTGGTAAACGCCGGAGTGAGAAGAGGTTTTAAAATAATTACCGCATGCACGGCCATCCCGCCGGTTTCCGGTAACCGCAGGAGTGACAGGAGGTTTTAAATTAATTAACGCCCCTGCGGTTATTCAAGGAAATACGGTAAATAAAGATTTCTATACACAGAAGTAATCATCAACTTAAAGTGCCCTCTTTGGGGATTGTAATAGAGATCCATCTGGATTCATGAACTTCATTCTAAACATTTCTTCACAAAAAAAGAAATCTTTAACATCAATATTTATGGAACATGTCCACAAAAAATCTAGCTGTCAACACTGAATATTGCATTTCTTTTCACAGTTCTTTTTGACAGACATTTTAAAAAAATCTCACGTACCCCTTGGCATACCTTCAAGTACCCCCATTTGAGAACCACTGTCTTACGTGAACGAGCTAAATAATATTATTTGATATTTGACGCAAATGTGTTAATAATTTCACACATAAGTCGCTCCTGAGTATAAGTCGCATCCCCGGCCAAACTATAAAAAAAAACTGTGACTTATAGTCCGAAAAATAGGGTACTCAAAGCGCTCCCATTCACACTTGGGTGGTGCTAGTAGATGGCTTGACGCTAGAGAGGATTTGAGCACTGACGTTTGCTAGGAATCTCCGGTCCAATAAATGATTAATATTGTTTTGTTGTGCCAACACATTTTGTTTGTAGCCTGCAGCTACAAATATTCTGTGTACATGGAATGTGAATTCTTAACGAGCGACACAGTCGCCTTTTAACAGAGGTGTTATTCTGTGAGCGTACTCCCATTCCCTGATGTTGAAGGTCCATGCAAGCTGGGTGCGAGCCATGGCTAACTAACCAGCTGCTCTCCCCCGGTGGGAGTCATTAGCAGCCAAGCTCATCCTTTTGTTACACAAGCCAGTTTGTGTCCCTCACCCCTGAGCCCAACCCCGAGGCCCTTGGTGTTCTCCTGCGCACCTGGACTTCCTGTTTCCTCCATCTCCGTGTCTTTGGCTCTCACGGCTGATTAATCTTACACCGGGCTCGATAAACAGGAGGGGAGTGAGCGATGGGAGGATGGTGTTTGCAGGATTGGGAAAATTAGCTGATAGACTGAAGTTCCTACAAACAATAAATGTCATTGGACAATCTGGGGACATTCCATTTGAAGTCTCCTTAAAGTCAAATGGGACAAAAATCTTGTTGTTCTTGAACCTTCTGGTCTGGGTTCATATTTGTTTTAACTTTTTCTGTTATGGTATGCTCTTTATTGTCACTGCACAAGTACAACAAAATTTAGTTTCCACCAGAAACCCGTTCAATATCAGACAAACATTGCACAGGAAGGCTGATGGGTCGCCACTTACGGCACCCCGTAAAAGGTGAGGAAAAGGTAGACGCTCGTTGTGGATTAGGGTTGCACGGTGTACTAGTATAGCACTGAGATACTAATTAATCATATTCAGTATTGATTGATTGATTGAGACTTTTATTAGTAGGTTGCACAGTGAAGTACATATTCCGTACAATTGACCACTAAATGGTAACACCCGAATAAGTTTTTCAACTTGTTTAAGTCGGGGTCCGCCTCTAAAAAGTACCGGTCACCGACCCCCGTTTTTCTTCACGGGCATGACATTGCTGGTTTTACGAGCAGAGGAGCATGTTCGGCAGCGCACAAACACAGAGTACTTACAAGTAGACACGGTGTGTAGACAGAAAAGGGAGAATGGACGCATTTTGGCCCAAAAACTAAAGATAAAGGTGAAGTTATAACACTGAAACATCCTCAGGAAGAGGTGCTTTAAAACATGGCTAGCTAGCTAGCGGCAATCGTCCAGCTGCAGTCTGCAGTGTTTTAGCTACTTCAAAATCACTAATCCTCAGTGACAAATAAAGTAAGTTTCTCACAAGTATCATTATCACTGCAGGACGAGGAATAGCTAAACATGCTTCACTACACACCGTAAGAGGATACAATAGCTCACCGGCGTCACAATGTAAAGCGCCAAGGGTGGATCTACACCTGACATCCACTGTAATGATACCAAGTACAGGAGCATATCTAGTCGATACTACTATGATTACATCGATATTTTTTAGCATCACATTTAAAAAAAAATCTTATTATGTTTATAAAGTCAGGAAATATGTCCCTGGACACACGAGGACCAATGTATGATCCTGTAACTACTTGGTATCGGATTGATACCCACATTTGTGGTATCATCCAAAACTAATGTAATGCATCCAAACAGCAGAAGAATAAGTGATTATTACATTTTAACAGAAGTGTAGATAGAACATGTTGAAACAGAAAATAAGCAGATATTAACAGTAAATGAACAAGTAGATTAATAATGAATTTTCTACCACTTGTCCTTAAAAAATTTTGACAAAATAAAAAAATGACACAGTATGTTACTGCATATGTCAGCAGCTAAACTAGGAGTTTTTGTTTGCTTACTAATAAAAGAAAAGTTGTCTTGTATGTTCACTATTTTATTTAAGGACACAATTGCAAGAAGAAAAGTAATGTACCGTATGATTTGTTGTTAAAATAATGCCATTTGTGTGGTCCCCTTTGTCTATAAAAGTATCAAAATCAATTTTGGTTCCGGTACCAACATATTGATATAGAGACAACCGTAGTGAGGATCAGTTAAAATTAAAAAAATATATAAGACCCCCAGACTGGGGCCGAGAATAAAACTCGATAGCCGATAAGCACGTATACACGTGTTGACACAGAAACCACAAGACTTGCAACAGGAGGGGAGGGGGCAGACTAGCCACCAGGGGTGCTGCTCCGTTGTCCGTTATATAACAAGTGGGGTGAACAGGGAAGGAGTTTCGTCTTAGTCTTGCTCTAATTTCACAATAACTGTCAGGCCTGAAGATAAATATCTCACTTGTAATATATTTATTATTTTAATTTCACCCTTTTGATTAGATAATGTCACCCTCCCGCAGGTGACATCATCTAATCTTTGTTGCAAGCCTCGAGTCTCGATATGTGCTAGTTTGTGCTTATTGTTGCTCAAGGATTATTTCTGGTCTCAAATTGATCTGAACGTGTAAACAGACTCGTCTGTCTGCAACTTCACCTTTCCTTTCCCTGTATTCACCACTAGCCTTGCACCCACTCATGTTATCCCGTGTTGAAGTCACCATGCTAAGACACTCTCCATCACATTGCTGTGTGTAAAACTTACGTCTCTCCTCACGAGTAAAATGTAACTCTGTCTCTGCATGATTCCTTGCTTCTAGTCTGTTTAATAGATGTCATCAGTGTTTGAACCTGACACCACCAACCTAGAGAGTTTACAGTGATAGCAGCCTACATCCCTCCAGATGCTAATGCTAAGCTAGCAATGAAACGACTCTATGCTAGCATTAGCAAACAGCAGAACACACACCCCGAGGCAGCCTTGAATGTTGCTGAAAACAACTTAAAGTCTGTACTCCCTAAATTCTACCAACATGTCTCCTGTCCTACCAAAGGGGACATGACATTGGACCATGTCCATACCAACATTCCTGAGGCTTACAAAGCCTCCCACCTGGGGCAAATCAGATCACCTCTCTTTGTTCCTGATCCCCAAGTACACACCGCTGATCAGACGTGTGAAACCATCAACCAGGACAATCAAAGTGTGGCCTGAGGGAGCAGATTCGGAGCTGCGGAACCGGTTTCAGCAGACTGACTGGAGCTCGTTTGCCACCCGGTCTACCCAGGACCACCATACCGACATCAACCTCTACAATCTCCTCCGTTGTGGATTACATCAACACCAACGTCGATGATGTCACCACCCTCAAACGGATAACCACGTACCATAACCAGAAGCCGTGGATGAACAGACTCGAGTCGGCGGAAATTCCTCGAATATATTTTGTAATCGAATTACTCAAGCTACTCGAGGAATCGTTTCAGCTCTAATACATACATATACACAGACCGTATTTTTCGGACTATAAGTCGCAGTTTTATAAGTCGCGACTTATGTGTGAAATTATTAACACATTAGCGTAAAATATCAAATAATATTATTTATCTCATTCACGTAAGAGACTAGACGTATAAGATTTCATGGGATTTAGCGATTAGGAGTGACAGATTGTTTGGTAAACGTATAGCATGTTCTATATGTTATAGTTATTTGAATGACTCTTACCATAATATGTTACGTTAACATACCAGGCACCTTCTCAGTTGGTTATTTATGCCTCATATAACGTACACTTATTAGGCCTGTTGTTCACTATTCTTTATTTATTTTAAATTGCCTTTCAAATGTCTATTCTTGGTGTTGGATTTTATCAAATAAATTTCCCCCAAAAATGCGACTTATACTCCAGTGCGACTTATATATGTTTTTTCCCTTCTTTATTATGCATTTTCGGCCGGTGCGACTTATACTCCGGAGCGACTTATACTGCGAAAAATACGGTACATACATACATATATATATATATATAAACATATACGTACATATATATACATATTTATATATAATCTGTCTCATTGCAGATGAGACAAACTGCCTGTTCCTTGCACTGAACAAAAAAAAAAAGTCATATGTCCACTGATGTTTAAAAACTCTACACTCGGGAGTTTATTTTACGTTTCCCCAACGATTTCGCCATTTTCTTCCCTCGTGCACTAATTGACTGAAGGAGTGCGCACGTGATGACGTCACGTTATGGATGGGAAAATGCATTTTTAGACAATATGATTTGCTTGAGCGGCTGGCAGACCCCGAGAGTAACAAGCGGTAGAAAATGGATTGATGGATGGGCTAGAAAGGACAGATTAAAAAAAATAATTACAAAAAAAATAGATAAAACATTTGTATTTTTTATTATTTCAAATCCGGCCCACGGGTAGTCCCGAGTAATACAAAAAAATTTTTTTTTTTTTTAGTCGGCACTACCCGCAGGCCGGATTTTGGACACTGGCGGACCGTATCTGGCCCGCGGGCCATAGCTTAGGGACCCCTGGACTAGCATGTTTATGTTTTGCGAATGACTTGGAGGACATTTTGATGTCAACTGTCTGTCAAGCTGTGCACATACTGCCATACTTGCCAACCTTGAGACCTCAGAATTAGAG
>NC_084750.1:42397800-42422800 GCF_033978785.1 Entelurus aequoreus
CTGACTTGTAATAACTTAACGACTGTACTCACTGGGGAATATGGGGGATGCTTCCCACCGGGCCGAAGTCATCTCTCCCAGGATCCAAAAGGACGCGTGAGTAAATGATTGCAAAGGAAGTGGGGCGCTTGCTTCCAATGACCCACCTGAAATCAATTAACCTGACAATTTGTCACCTGCAAGGGCATCCTTTGGGAGGAGGAAGAAAATTGGGCAATTTGACATCTTTTTCATTGTGATGGTCGGTAAAGGGAATCAAGGCGGGATGATAAAAATAATATTCAATCCTTTTTATTAGCCTGTGTCAGAATCAGAGTATTGTCAATTTGTCTAATTAATTAAAGCAAATATTCACTAACTTTTCCTAGGTCTGAGTCAATAAAATTGTATAACATGGTATTAATAATAATCCCTATATTCATGGAAATGCCATTTATTCCCCAAATGATGTACTGTCTCCATTAATTTTGCCATTTAAAGTAGCAATAGAGTGGACAAACAAGTTGCCTCTATATTGAAGTATTATCATATATATCTGATTTATTACACCAAAAGACTGCCAAAGTTTGTGACTAAATAGATATGATCAAAATGTCATTAATCTTGCAAAGATTCCCGAGCCATTTTGAAAGTGAATCAAGAAGCCAGTCTCGCGATCATGTGACGTAGAGGAGGAACCGCAGAGCCCTTCCCCATCAACAACATTGCTAAGAGCCAACATCGATTACTATGGGAAAAATTAGGATCCAGGATATTATATTTTTGAGCCCGAATACAAAGAGGATGAGCAATAAGTTTTATAAGCGGTATAGTTTGGTTGGTAGAGTGGCCGTGCCAGCAACTTGAGGGTTCCAGGTTCGATCCCCACTTGTGCCATCCTCGTCACTTCCGTTGTGTCCTCGGGCAAGACCCTTTACCCACCTGCTCCCAGTGCCACCCACACTGGCTTAAAAATGTAACGTAGATATTGGGTTTCACGATGTAAAAGCGCTTTGAGTCACTAGAGAAAAGTGCTGTATAAATATAATTCAAAAACAAAAAAAGCTAAACAGATGCAGCTTTATTGTGACACTATAGCAATAGCATCATTGCTCGGTGCTAAATGTACTAACTAACCATAATAGGGAAGTGAAGTGAATTATATTTATATACTGCTTTTCTCTAGTGACTCAAAGCGCTTTACATAGTGAAACCCAATATCTAAGTTACATTTAAACCAGCGTGGGTGGCACTGGGAGCAGGTGGGTAAAGTGTCTTGCCCAAGGACACAACGGCAGTGACCTGGAACCCTCAAGTTGCTGGCACGGCCACTCTACCAACCGAGCTATGCCTAGGGTTGGGTATCGTTTGAATTCGAACGATTCCGATTCTTTGTTTCGATTCCGATTCCTGACTATTCTCGATTCCGATTCTTTTAAGAGGCAGGGTCAAAAAAAAGTTTAGGATATTTTAAATGAGCTAGCTAACCTACAGTCTTTCTGAATGAAATAGTCTGACATTCTCCATCAATTTTAATTCTATTAACTTTTTATGAACTTTACTATAAATTCCTCACAGGGATGTTTTCAACTAGAATATAAATATCAAATCTATGAACTTGAATATAAATATTATAAATACATTTTCACAGGGGTACACTTTCCTCAAGAGAGCTTTATTTTTGAAAACCTCATGAAAACACATTTACACATAAGTGTATGATGCTGCAGGAAACCTCATGAAAACACATTTACACACACAAGTGTATGATGCTGCAGGAAACCTCATGAAAACACATTTACACACAAGTTTATGATGCTGCAGGAAACCTCATGAAAACACATTTACACACACAAGTGTATGATGCTGCAGGAAACCTCATGAAAACACATTTACACACACAAGTGTATGATGCTGCAGGAAACCTCATGAAAACACATTTACACATAAGTGTATGATGCTGCAGGAAACCTCATGAAAACACATTTACACACACAAGTGTATGATGCTGCAGGAAACCTCATGAAAACACATTTACACACACAAGTGTATGATGCTGCAGGAAACCTCATGAAAACACATTTACACACACAAGTGTATGATGCTGCAGGAAACCTCATGAAAACACATTTACACACACAAGTGTATGATGCTGCAGGAAACCTCATGAAAACACATTTACACACACAAGTGTATGATGCTGCAGGAAACCTCATGAAAACACATTTACACACACAAGTGTATGATGCTGCAGGAAACCTCATGCTATGCTAACACTTCCGGCGGTGGCCGCTTCTTCGTTGGTGTTCAGCGGCTTCTTCTTCCGGTCGGCGGACTTATTCTTTTTTTCCGGTCGGCGGACTGGGTATCGAAACTAGGAATCGAAATTTTAACTTTTGAACGATTCCGGGAGAATCGGAAAGTTAGTCCCGGTTCCAATCGATACTCGATACCCAACCCTAGCTATGCCGCCCCCCCCAAAAAAACTAATAAAAAACTAATGAAACTAACACTTACTGTAATAGTTCCACTATCACTGGGATGTCCACCAACGGGACGCTCACATAATTTTGTTTAGATGAAGAATTAATCGCAATCCTCACGAAGGGTTAAAAAAAGTTCCTGCAAGAAGTGTCTTTTCGGCCATCTCGGGGATGTGAAAGTGGACCAGCCTGTCGATCCATGGCCACATTTGTCTACTAGCAGGTGAGATGCATGGATTATAATCTAGAGACCAAGCAGAAGCAGCCCAACTCAGTGTGTCAACAGTAGCAGCGTAAGATAGCATTAGCTCACTGATATCAATGTGCCGCTAAAATAGTCCGTCTGTGTAGGCACTTATAATAACAATACCACTCATAAATTTTCAGGTCACAACATGTAAATGGAGTATTGTTGGCAGTTTCTGGATGTTTTTTAGAGAGATTAGGGTTGCCCCGATACCAATTGGCTTTATTTTAACAAAAAATCTTACTGTACATGAAACATATGTTTATTATTGCAAGTTTGTCCTTAAATAAAATAGTCAACATACAAGACAACTTGTCTTTTAGTAGTAAGTAAACAAACAAAGACTCCTATTTAGTCTGCTGACGTATGCAGTAACATATTGTGTCATTCCTCATTCTATTTTGTCAAAATTATGAGGGACAAACTGTAAAAAATGGGTTATTAATCTACCTGTTCATTTACTGTTAATGTCTGCTTATTTTCTGTTTCAACATGTTCTATCTACACTTTTGTTAAAATGTAATTATCACTTATTCTTCTGTTGTTTGATACTTTACATTAGTTTTGGATGATACCACCCATGTAGGTATTGATGCGATACCAAGTAGTTACAGGATCATACATTGGTCATATTCAAAGTCCTCAGGTGTCCAGAGATGTATTTCCTGAGTTTATAAACATATAATAATAATAATAATAATACCTGGGATTTATATAGCGCTTTTCTAAGTACCCAAAGTCGCTTTACATGTTAAAAACCCATCATTCATTCACACCTGGTGGTGGTAAGCTACTTTCGTAGCCACAGCTGCCCTGGGGTAGACTGACTTAAAAAAGGAAAAAAGATTTTGTGACGATAAATATATCGATGTAATCATAGTTCTATCGAGTAGATACGCTATTGTACTTGGTATCATTACAGTGGATGTCAGGTGTAGATCCACACATGGCATTTGTTTACATTCAGGGTGCTAGCTTGCTGTTAGTGGTGAGCTATCGTGTCCTCCTACGGTGTGTAGTGAAGCATGTTTAGCTATTCCTCGTCCTGCAGTGATAATGTTACTTGTAAGGAACTGACTTTATTTGTCGCCATGGAGGCGAGGATTAGTGATTTAGAAGTAGCTAAAACCCTGCCGACTGAGGGTGTGTCAGTGTTATAAGTTCACCTTCATCTTTACTTTTTAAGCCAAAATGCGTCCATTCTCCCTTTTCTGTCTACACACTGTGTCTGCTTGTAAGTACTCTGTGATTGTGCGCTGCCGAACATGCTCCTCTGCTCGTAAAACCAGCAACGCCATGACGTGACGACGACGTGCCGTCATGCCCGGGAACCGGTACTTTTCAAACAGAGTATAGTACCGTTTTTGATTCATTAGTACCGCGCAACAGAGGACCTTCCATCTGTTGACTCAACTGTTAGCTATTTATTTATGATTTAGAAAGCATAAAAAAAGCCGAGCATATGTGTTCTAGTCTTAAATAAGGATTGTGAATGATAAACAGCACATCTCTTTCACATTTCTGCGTATTTCCAGTATGACTGATCTAACAATATTGCCGTAGTGCAGAAGCGTTACTACGGTAACGTAGAATTTGCCAAATGTGTTTGGAGGAATATTAAAAAGGGCTGACTGAATTTGTGGCATTTTGTGACATTTTAGACGGTATTTTCTAGAGATGTCCGATAATACCGGACTGCCAATATTATCAGCCGATAAATGCTTTAAATTGTAGTATCGGAAATTATCGGTATCGGTTTCAAAATTATCGGTATCGGTTTCAAAATGATCGGTATCGGTTTCAAAAAGTAAAATGTATGACTTTTTAAAAGGCCGCTGTGTACACGGACGTAGGGAGAAGTACAGAGCGCCAAAAAACCTTAAAGGCACTGCCTTTGTGTGCCGGCCCAATCACATAATATCTACGTCTTTTCACACACACAAGTGAATGCAATGCATACTTGGTCAACAGCCATACAGGTCACACTGAGGGTAACCGTATAATCAACTTTAACACTGTTACAAATATGCGCCACACTGTGAAGCCACACCAAACAAGAATGACAAACACATTTCGCACCGTAACACAACATAAACACAACAAAACAAATACCCAGAACCCCTTGCAGCACTAACTTTTCCGGGACATTACAATATACACCTTCGCCCCCCCCCCAACCTCCTCATGCTCTCTCAGGGAGAGCATGTCCCAAATTCCAAGCTGCTGTTTTGAGGCATGTTAAAAAAAATAATGCACTTTGTGACTTCAATAATAAATATGGCAGTGCCATGTTGGCATTTTTTTTCCATAACTTGAGTTGATTTATTTTGGAAAACCTTGTTACATTGTTTAATGCATCCAGCGGGGAATCACAACAAAATTAGGCATATTAATGTGTTAATTCCACGACTGTATATATCGGTATCGGTTGATATCGGAATCGGTAATTAAGAGTTGGACAATACCGGAATATCGGATATCGGTAAAAAAAAGCCATTTTCGGACATCTCTAGTATTTTCACATACTTTGCAGATTGTTAATACAATTGGATATGAAAAACAAGCATATAAAGTCAACTTGTTTGTCCACTCTTGCTACTTTAAAGCAAACAAACCAGATTATTTAGGTTTATTATCCTTCCCTATGAACGTTGAAGCATATTTCTTACCAAGTATGTCCTAGCGTACCCTCGGGGGAGACATACTGTCCTCCCCATGCTTATTGAATTCATTTTTAAAGCTCTTCTATTTGACACCATTGATCACGGTCCTTCCCTGGCCTGAAGTCCCGCAGGTCTTTGTGGAGTTGTTAAGAATCTCCACCTCCGGACTTTATGCCCTCTTGCTGAAAATACCATATTGATCATCAGCTCCAGATGAACTGCCAGGTGGGGGAAGGGGATAAAGTGAACAAACTGTATTGTAAGAGCTGGATGGAAAAAGGTTCTGGACAGTGAAACCTTTGCCACAGTGTGTTGTATCGAGAACCTTGGAGGAATTCAATGATTTTTAAAGAAATGATAGCTATGGCTTATGAACGATTGACATTTTTAACCATGATTAATTGCATTATCTATACTTAAACTCGTAATTACTCGCAGATATGTTTTCTTTTAATTGAGAAAATGTTCAAGCTTGGCTTTGTTTGATTTCCTCATTCAGTTGATTCCACAGAGTCACCCCACAAACTGATACGCACATATTTTTTAAGACTTGACTTCACACGAGGCTTAAGCTAGCTTGTGTGGTTGTGAACGACATCATGGATGTAACATCAATGAACAAACAGGACAGCAGTCGCAACTTGGGAGGTTTAAACATCCTCAAGTCGTCCCCAAACTCATCAAGCATAGAACAGCAGCACATGTCGCCCCCCCTTCACAATAATAGCGCTGTGCACGACATCCGGTCTGACTGCGCTAACATAAAGGTTTCAAAATGTGCTCATTATATACTTGAAACACTTACTGATACATTTACACAATTATTATGCTTTAACCTAAATAAAATACTGGTCAAAATTGTCCAAAGATGTATCGCAACAAAATAATGTGAGGATTTTTACATTCAATTAATGAACATGTAATCAAATTGTATTTATGACACAAAAAAATTAAGATAAAAAACGCTGTTTGAAAAATTCTTACAAAAAAACGGAATACATTTTTTTATATTACGACTGTAATTGAAATGTAGTGTTGTTAATATTATTTTCACTTGTTTGTTACTAATGTATATACACTTCTTCTAAATAGTATTTCAAGTTGAGTTTTGGTGGTACAACAAATACTGACGTTTTCAAATTAGTGACTAATCGTGTCATTAATCGTGATTTCAATATCAATCAAAATAATCCTGATTATTAATTTTGCCACAGTACATTCTGGGAGGGACATCATATGTAATATGTACAATATACACACTGCAAATTATATATATATAATGTAGTAACAGACACCTTCATAACAATATGTAATATGTACAATATACACACTGCAAGTATATATATAGTGTGGTAACAGACACCTTCATAACAATATGTAATATGTACAATATACACACTGCAAGTATATATATAATGTAGTAACAGACACCTTCATAACAATATGTACAACATACACACTCCAAGTATATATATAATGTAGTAACAGACACCTTCATAACAATATGTACTATGTACAATATACACACTACAAGTATATATATAATGTAGTAACAGACACCTTCATAACAATATGTACAACATACACACTCCAAGTATATATATAATGTAGTAACAGACACCTTCATAACAATATGTAATATGTACAACATACACACTCCAAGTATATATATAATGTAGTAACAGACACCTTCATAACAATATGTCATATGTACAACATACACACTCCAAGTATATATATAATGTGGGTAACAGACACCTTCATAACAATATGTAATATGTACAACATACACACTCCAAGTATATATATAATGTAGTAACACACACCTTCATAACAATATGTAATATATACAATATACACACTGCAAGTATATATATAATGTAGTAACAGACACCTTCATAACAATATGTAATATGTACAACATACACACTCCAAGTATATATATAATGTAGTAACAGACACCTTCATAACAATATGTAATATGTACAATATACACACTGCAAGTATATATATATATATAATGTAGTAACAGACACTTTTATAACAATATGTAATATGTACAATATACACACTGCAAGTATATATATAATGTAGTAACAGACACCTTCATAACAATATGTACAACATACACACTCCAAGTATATATATAATGTAGTAACAGACACTTTCATAACAATATGTAATATGTACAACATACACACTCCAAGTATATATATAATGTAGTAACAGACACCTTCATAACAATATGTAATATGTACAATATACACACTGCAAGTATATATATAATGTAGTAACAGACACCTTCATAACAATATGTAATATGTACAACATACACACTCCAAGTATATATATAATGTGGTAACAGACACCTTCATAACAATATGTAATATGTACAACATACACACTCCAAGTATATGTATAATATAGTAACAAACACCTTCATAACAATATGTAATATGTTCAACATACACACTCCAAGTATATATATAATGTGGTAACAGACACCTTCATAACAATATGTAATATGTACAATATACACACTGCAAGTATATATATATATATATAATGTAGTAACAGACACTTTTATAACAATATGTAATATGTACAATATACACACTGCAAGTATATATATAATGTAGTAACAGACACCTTCATAACAATATGTACAACATACACACTCCAAGTATATATATAATGTAGTAACATACACCTTCATAACAATATGTAATATGTACAACATACACACTCCAAGTATATATATAATGTAGTAACATACACCTTCATAACAATATGTAATATGTACAACATACACACTCCAAATATATATATAATATAGTAACAGACACCTTCATAACAATATGTAATATGTTCAACATACACACTCCAAGTATATATATAATGTGGTAACAGACACCTTCATAACAATATGTAATATGTACAATATACACACTGCAAGTATATATATATATATAATGTAGTAACAGACACTTTTATAACAATATGTAATATGTACAATATACACACTGCAAGTATATATATAATGTAGTAACAGACACCTTCATAACAATATGTACAACATACACACTCCAAGTATATATATAATGTAGTAACATACACCTTCATAACAATATGTAATATGTACAACATACACACTCCAAGTATATATATAATGTAGTAACATACACCTTCATAACAATATGTAATATGTACAACATACACACTCCAAGTATATATATAATATAGTAACAGACACCTTCATAACAATATGTAATATGTACAATATACACACTCCAAGTATATATATAATGTAGTAACAGACACCTTCATAACAATATGTAATATGTACAACATACACACTCCAAGTATATATATAATGTAGTAACAGACACCTTCATAACAATATGTAATATGTACAATATACACACTGCAAGTATATATATAATGTAGTAACAGACACCTTCATAACAATATGTAATATGTACATACTGCAAGTATATATATAATGTGGTAACAGACACCTTCATAACAATATGTAATATGTACAACATACACACTCCAAGTATATATATAATATAGTAACAGACACCTTCATAACAATATGTAATATGTTCAACATACACACTCCAAGTATATATATAATGTGGTAACAGACACCTTCATAACAATATGTAATATGTACAATATACACACTGCAAGTATATATATAATGTGGTAACAGACACCTTCATAACAATATGTAATATGTACAACATACACACTCCAAGTATATATATAATGTAGTAACAGACACCTTCATAACAATATGTAATATGTACAACATACACACTCCAAGTATATATATAATGTAGTAACAGACACCTTCATAACAATATGTAATATGTACAATATACACACTGCAAGTATATATATAATGTAGTAACAGACACCTTCATAACAATATGTAATATGTACAACATACACACTCCAAGTATATATATAATGTAGTAACAGACACCTTCATAACAATATGTCATATGTACAACATACACACTCCAAGTATATATATAATGTGGGTAACAGACACCTTCATAACAATATGTAATATGTACAACATACACACTCCAAGTATATATATAATGTAGTAACACACACCTTCATAACAATATGTAATATGTACAATATACACACTGCAAGTATATATATAATGTAGTAACAGACACCTTCATAACAATATGTAATATGTACAACATACACACTCCAAGTATATATATAATGTAGTAACAGACACCTTCATAACAATATGTAATATGTACAATATACACACTGCAAGTATATATATATATATAATGTAGTAACAGACACCTTCATAACAATATGTAATATGTACAACATACACACTCCAAGTATATATATAATGTAGTAACAGACACCTTCATAACAATATGTAATATGTACAATATACACACTGCAAGTATATATATAATGTAGTAACAGACACCTTCATAACAATATGTAATATGTACATACTGCAAGTATATATATAATGTGGTAACAGACACCTTCATAACAATATGTAATATGTACAACATACACACTCCAAGTATATATATAATATAGTAACAGACACCTTCATAACAATATGTAATATGTTCAACATACACACTCCAAGTATATATATAATGTGGTAACAGACACCTTCATAACAATATGTAATATGTACAATATACACACTGCAAGTATATATATAATGTGGTAACAGACACCTTCATAACAATATGTAATATGTACAACATACACACTCCAAGTATATATATAATGTAGTAACAGACACCTTCATAACAATATGTAATATGTACAACATACACACTCCAAGTATATATATAATGTAGTAACAGACACCTTCATAACAATATGTAATATGTACAATATACACACTGCAAGTATATATATAATGTAGTAACAGACACCTTCATAACAATATGTAATATGTACAACATACACACTCCAAGTATATATATAATGTAGTAACAGACACCTTCATAACAATATGTCATATGTACAACATACACACTCCAAGTATATATATAATGTGGGTAACAGACACCTTCATAACAATATGTAATATGTACAACATACACACTCCAAGTATATATATAATGTAGTAACACACACCTTCATAACAATATGTAATATGTACAATATACACACTGCAAGTATATATATAATGTAGTAACAGACACCTTCATAACAATATGTAATATGTACAACATACACACTCCAAGTATATATATAATGTAGTAACAGACACCTTCATAACAATATGTAATATGTACAATATACACACTGCAAGTATATATATATATATAATGTAGTAACAGACACTTTTATAACAATATGTAATATGTACAATATACACACTGCAAGTATATATATAATGTAGTAACAGACACCTTCATAACAATATGTACAACATACACACTCCAAGTATATATATAATGTAGTAACAGACACTTTCATAACAATATGTAATATGTACAACATACACACTCCAAGTATATATATAATGTAGTAACAGACACCTTCATAACAATATGTAATATGTACAATATACACACTGCAAGTATATATATAATGTAGTAACAGACACCTTCATAACAATATGTAATATGTACAACATACACACTCCAAGTATATATATAATGTGGTAACAGACACCTTCATAACAATATGTAATATGTACAACATACACACTCCAAGTATATATATAATATAGTAACAGACACCTTCATAACAATATGTAATATGTTCAACATACACACTCCAAGTATATATATAATGTGGTAACAGACACCTTCATAACAATATGTAATATGTACAATATACACACTGCAAGTATATATATATATATATATATAATGTAGTAACAGACACTTTTATAACAATATGTAATATGTACAATATACACACTGCAAGTATATATATAATGTAGTAACAGACACCTTCATAACAATATGTACAACATACACACTCCAAGTATATATATAATGTAGTAACATACACCTTCATAACAATATGTAATATGTACAACATACACACTCCAAGTATATATATAATGTAGTAACATACACCTTCATAACAATATGTAATATGTACAACATACACACTCCAAATATATATATAATATAGTAACAGACACCTTCATAACAATATGTAATATGTTCAACATACACACTCCAAGTATATATATAATGTGGTAACAGACACCTTCATAACAATATGTAATATGTACAATATACACACTGCAAGTATATATATATATATATAATGTAGTAACAGACACTTTTATAACAATATGTAATATGTACAATATACACACTGCAAGTATATATATAATGTAGTAACAGACACCTTCATAACAATATGTACAACATACACACTCCAAATATATATATAATGTAGTAACATACACCTTCATAACAATATGTAATATGTACAACATACACACTCCAAGTATATATATAATGTAGTAACATACACCTTCATAACAATATGTAATATGTACAACATACACACTCCAAGTATATATATAATATAGTAACAGACACCTTCATAACAATATGTAATATGTACAATATACACACTCCAAGTATATATATAATGTAGTAACAGACACCTTCATAACAATATGTAATATGTACAACATACACACTCCAAGTATATATATAATGTAGTAACAGACACCTTCATAACAATATGTAATATGTACAATATACACACTGCAAGTATATATATAATGTAGTAACAGACACCTTCATAACAATATGTAATATGTACATACTGCAAGTATATATATAATGTGGTAACAGACACCTTCATAACAATATGTAATATGTACAACATACACACTCCAAGTATATATATAATATAGTAACAGACACCTTCATAACAATATGTAATATGTTCAACATACACACTCCAAGTATATATATAATGTGGTAACAGACACCTTCATAACAATATGTAATATGTACAATATACACACTGCAAGTATATATATAATGTGGTAACAGACACCTTCATAACAATATGTAATATGTACAACATACACACTCCAAGTATATATATAATGTAGTAACAGACACCTTCATAACAATATGTAATATGTACAACATACACACTCCAAGTATATATATAATGTAGTAACAGACACCTTCATAACAATATGTAATATGTACAATATACACACTGCAAGTATATATATAATGTAGTAACAGACACCTTCATAACAATATGTAAAATGTACAACATACACACTCCAAGTATATATATAATGTAGTAACAGACACCTTCATAACAATATGTCATATGTACAACATACACACTCCAAGTATATATATAATGTGGGTAACAGACACCTTCATAACAATATGTAATATGTACAACATACACACTCCAAGTATATATATAATGTAGTAACACACACCTTCATAACAATATGTAATATGTACAATATACACACTGCAAGTATATATATAATGTAGTAACAGACACCTTCATAACAATATGTAATATGTACAACATACACACTCCAAGTATATATATAATGTAGTAACAGACACCTTCATAACAATATGTAATATGTACAATATACACACTGCAAGTATACATATATATATAATGTAGTAACAGACACTTTTATAACAATATGTAATATGTACAATATACACACTGCAAGTATATATATAATGTAGTAACAGACACCTTCATAACAATATGTACAACATACACACTCCAAGTATATATATAATGTAGTAACAGACACTTTCATAACAATATGTAATATGTACAACATACACACTCCAAGTATATATATAATGTAGTAACAGACACCTTCATAACAATATGTAATATGTACAATATACACACTGCAAGTATATATATAATGTAGTAACAGACACCTTCATAACAATATGTAATATGTACATACTGCAAGTATATATATAATGTGGTAACAGACACCTTCATAACAATATGTAATATGTACAACATACACACTCCAAGTATATATATAATATAGTAACAGACACCTTCATAACAATATGTAATATGTTCAACATACACACTCCAAGTATATATATAATGTGGTAACAGACACCTTCATAACAATATGTAATATGTACAATATACACACTGCAAGTATATATATAATGTGGTAACAGACACCTTCATAACAATATGTAATATGTACAACATACACACTCCAAGTATATATATAATGTAGTAACAGACACCTTCATAACAATATGTAATATGTACAACATACACACTCCAAGTATATATATAATGTAGTAACAGACACCTTCATAACAATATGTAATATGTACAATATACACACTGCAAGTATATATATAATGTAGTAACAGACACCTTCATAACAATATGTAAAATGTACAACATACACACTCCAAGTATATATATAATGTAGTAACAGACACCTTCATAACAATATGTCATATGTACAACATACACACTCCAAGTATATATATAATGTGGGTAACAGACACCTTCATAACAATATGTAATATGTACAACATACACACTCCAAGTATATATATAATGTAGTAACACACACCTTCATAACAATATGTAATATGTACAATATACACACTGCAAGTATATATATAATGTAGTAACAGACACCTTCATAACAATATGTAATATGTACAACATACACACTCCAAGTATATATATAATGTAGTAACAGACACCTTCATAACAATATGTAATATGTACAATATACACACTGCAAGTATACATATATATATAATGTAGTAACAGACACTTTTATAACAATATGTAATATGTACAATATACACACTGCAAGTATATATATAATGTAGTAACAGACACCTTCATAACAATATGTACAACATACACACTCCAAGTATATATATAATGTAGTAACAGACACTTTCATAACAATATGTAATATGTACAACATACACACTCCAAGTATATATATAATGTAGTAACAGACACCTTCATAACAATATGTAATATGTACAATATACACACTGCAAGTATATATATAATGTAGTAACAGACACCTTCATAACAATATGTAATATGTACAACATACACACTCCAAGTATATATATAATGTGGTAACAGACACCTTCATAACAATATGTAATATGTACAACATACACACTCCAAGTATATATATAATATAGTAACAGACACCTTCATAACAATATGTAATATGTTCAACATACACACTCCAAGTATATATATAATGTGGTAACAGACACCTTCATAACAATATGTAATATGTACAATATACACACTGCAAGTATATATATATATAATGTAGTAACAGACTTTTATAACAATATGTAATATGTACAATAACACACTGCAAGTATATATATAATGTAGTAACAGACACCTTCATAACAATATGTACAACATACACACTCCAAGTATATATATAATGTAGTAACATACACCTTCATAACAATATGTAATATGTACAACATACACACTCCAAGTATATATATAATGTAGTAACATACACCTTCATAACAATATGTAATATGTACAACATACACACTCCAAGTATATATATAATATAGTAACAGACACCTTCATAACAATATGTAATATGTACAATATACACACTCCAAGTATATATATAATGTAGTAACAGACACCTTCATAACAATATGTAATATGTACAACATACACACTCCAAGTATATATATAATGTAGTAACAGACACCTTCATAACAATATGTAATATGTACAATATACACACTGCAAGTATATATATAATGTAGTAACAGACACCTTCATAACAATATGTAATATGTACATACTGCAAGTATATATATAATGTGGTAACAGACACCTTCATAACAATATGTAATATGTACAACATACACACTCCAAGTATATATATAATATAGTAACAGACACCTTCATAACAATATGTAATATGTTCAACATACACACTCCAAGTATATATATAATGTGGTAACAGACACCTTCATAACAATATGTAATATGTACAATATACACACTGCAAGTATATATATAATGTGGTAACAGACACCTTCATAACAATATGTAATATGTACAACATACACACTCCAAGTATATATATAATGTAGTAACAGACACCTTCATAACAATATGTAATATGTACAACATACACACTCCAAGTATATATATAATGTAGTAACAGACACCTTCATAACAATATATAATATGTACAATATACACACTGCAAGTATATATATAATGTAGTAACAGACACCTTCATAACAATATGTAATATGTACAACATACACACTCCAAGTATATATATAATGTAGCAACAGACACCTTCATAACACTATGTCATATGTACAACATACACACTCCAAGTATATATATATAATGTGGGTAACAGACACCTTCATAACAATATGTAATATGTACAACATACACACTCCAAGTATATATATAATGTAGTAACACACACCTTCATAACAATATGTAATATGTACAATATACACACTGCAAGTATATATATAATGTAGTAACAGACACCTTCATAACAATATGTAATATGTACAACATACACACTCCAAGTATATATATAATGTAGTAACAGACACCTTCATAACAATATGTAATATGTACAATATACACACTGCAAGTATATATATATATATATATATATATATATATATATATAATGTAGTAACAGACACTTTTATAACAATATGTAATATGTACAATATACACACTGCAAGTATATATATAATGTAGTAACAGACACTTTCATAACAATATGTACAACATACACACTCCAAGTATATATATAATGTAGTAACAGACACTTTCATAACAATATGTAATATGTACAACATACACACTCCAAGTATATATATAATGTAGTAACAGACACCTTCATAACAATATGTAATATGTACAATATACACACTGCAAGTATATATATAATGTAGTAACAGACACCTTCATAACAATATGTAATATGTACAACATACACACTCCAAGTATATATATAATGTGGTAACAGACACCTTCATAACAATATGTAATATGTACAACATACACACTCCAAGTATATGTATAATATAGTAACAAACACCTTCATAACAATATGTAATATGTTCAACATACACACTCCAAGTATATATATAATGTGGTAACAGACACCTTCATAACAATATGTAATATGTACAATATACACACTGCAAGTATATATATATATATATAATGTAGTAACAGACACTTTTATAACAATATGTAATATGTACAATATACACACTGCAAGTATATATATAATGTAGTAACAGACACCTTCATAACAATATGTACAACATACACACTCCAAGTATATATATAATGTAGTAACATACACCTTCATAACAATATGTAATATGTACAACATACACACTCCAAGTATATATATAATGTAGTAACATACACCTTCATAACAATATGTAATATGTACAACATACACACTCCAAGTATATATATATAATGTAGTAACAGACACCTTCATAACAATATGTGATATGTACAATATACACACTGCAAGTATATATATAATGTAGTAACAGACACCTTCATAACAATATGTAATATGTACAATATACACACTGCAAGTATATATATAATGTAGTAACAGACACCTTCATAACAATATGTAATATGTACAATATACACACTGCAAGTATATATATAATGTAGTAACAGACACCTTCATAACAATATGTAATATGTACAACATACACACTCCAAGTATATATATAATGTAGTAACAGACACCTTCATAACAATATGTGATATGTACAATATACACACTGCAAGTATATATATAATGTAGTAACAGACACCTTCATAACACAGTGTTTCCCACACATTCATATATTTGTGGCGGCCCGCCACGAAAGAATTACGTCCGCCACGACTCGGATTTTCTCAATTTTTATTTTCGGGATTTGAATGCATTTATTTTGAAAGGACAGCTGGAGAGAGACGGGGGAGGGAGGAGAGAGGGGGAGAGGGGGGATTGACGCGGAACAAAGCGACTGTCAGGTGGGATCGAACTGGGTCGCCGCAGCGGGTGCTCTACCAGGTGAGATAAGTTATAGCTGCATCGCTCGCGGCTCGTCATATATTTAACGTTAATCCGCGATTTCACCAGGCGTTTCACTGACGGTGAGCAGCCTGACGCTGCTTCATTAACGCCGCCGCTCGCTGTTTGACTCGGGGGCCGGGGCCAGGTTATAACCCTGTTGTCAATAAACACACGTGGAGACGCTGCTTCAGATACTAATACTAATTTGATACTGTAGTAGTTATCTTTTGTGTATTCATAATGTAAAATGGATGGATGGACGTTTAAAACAAAACTGTTATTATTAATTAGTAAGTATACATTTTTTGAGCCTTTTTAGAGAAAATCATATCATTGTAGTAAATTATGCAAATTACTCGATGATGTCATGGTGACCACGCCCATAGCCATGCCCCCACCACCACAGGTATCTTGGCAGTTTATGGGAAACACTGTAACAATATGTAATATGTACAATATACACACTGCAAGTATATATATAATGTAGTAACAGACACCTTCATAACAATATGTAATATGTACAATATACACACTGCAAGTATATATATAATGTAGTAACAGACACCTTCATAACAATATGTAATATGTACAATATACACACTGCAAGTATATATATAATGTAGTAACAGACACCTTCATAACAATATGTAATATGTACAATATACACACTGCAAGTATATATATAATGTAGTAACAGACACCTTCATAACAATATGTAATATGTACAATATACACACTGCAAGTATATATATAATGTAATAACAGACACCTTCATAACAATATGTAATATGTACAATGTACACACTGCAAGTATATATATAATGTAGTAACAGACACTTTTATAACAATATGTAATATGTACAATATACATACTGCAAGTATATATATAATGTAGTAACAGACACCTTCATAACAATATGTAATATGTACAATATACACACTGCAAGTATATATATAATGTAATAACAGACACCTTCATAACAATATGTAATATGTACTATATACACACTGCAAGTATATATATAATGTAGTAACAGACACCTTCATAACAATATGTAATATGTACAATATACACACTGCAAGTATATATATAATGTAGTAACAGACACCTTCATAACAATATGTAATATGTACAATATACACACTGCAAGTATATATATAATGTAGTAACAGACACCTTCATAGCAATATGTAATATGTACAATATACACACTGCAAGTATATATATATAATGTAATAACATACACCTTCATAACAATATATAATATGTACAATATACACACTCCAAGTATATATATAATGTAGTAACAGACACCTTCATAACAATATGTCATATTTTTATATACACACTGCAAGTACATATATAATGTAGTAACAGACACCTTCAGAAAAGTATGTAGTATGTACAATATACAATATATTACATACTTTTCTGAAGGTGTATATATATATATATATATATATATATATATATATATATATATATATATATATATATATATATATATATATATATATATATATATATATATATATATATATATATATATATATATATCAGTGACGTGCAGTCAGGGGAGGCAGGTGAGGCGTGGCCTCATGTGTCATCATGGAAAGAAAAAAATAAATAAATTGTTATATGTATCCAGTGATTATACTATAAAGTTATTTACCATTTAACTTTGCCAGTTTTAGATTATTTTTATTCAAAATCGCTGAATTTTCACATTTGGCGTTCAAATACTGAGAAGAGACGGTGCGGTGAACAGCAGCCAGTTGAGGCACGTCACTCAGTTGTGCCTCAACATGGATTGCGGACTCGGCTAACTGCTGGCCTGCTATGCAGTGAGACCATATTGCTATATGAATTATATTATACATTTCCATAGTTTAGTTAGCTGAGGTATATAATGTACAGTGTATTTTGTCAACAACTGTATGTGTGAAAAGTATTTCTTGTGCTGAGCAATCATAAAACGGCTGCGAAGACGCACTGGCTGAGGCTCGCAGTAATCTCGCCTCCTGGTGGTAGAGAATGCACCCCCGCCGTAGAATGCACCCCCTGACGGGAGTGTTATATCAACTAAAGCCCACACTTAAACTTTCCACATGCAAGATTGAATCTATTTAAAAAAGTTATTTAATAAGAAGCCAAAAAGTGCAAAAACAATAATGTTCGTATTGGAGGAGTTGTGAATGACGGCCGGGCCACAACATTAGGTACACCTGCAGACTGCAGCACGGATTTCATATTTCATTCATTCACAACTCCTCCAACACGAACATTATTGTTTTTGCACTTTTTGGCTTCTTATTAAATAACTTTTTAAAATAGATTCAATCTTACACGTGGAAAGTTTAAAGGCCTACTGAAATGAATTTTTTTTATTTAAACGGGGATAGCAGATCTATTCTATGTGTCATACTTGATCATTTCGCGATATTGCCATATTTTTGCTGAAAGGATTTAGTATAGAACAACGACGATAAAGATTGCAACTTTTGGTATCTGATAAAAAAAAGGCTTGCACCTACCGGAAGTAGCGTGACGTAGTCAGTTGAACATATACGCAAAGTTCCCTATTGTTTACAATGATGGCCGCATGAAGTGAGAGAGATTCGGACCGAGAAAGCGACAATTTCCCCATTAATTTGAGCGAGGATGAAAGATTTGTGGATGAGTAAAGTGCAAGTGAAGGACTAGTGGGGAGTTGAAGCTATTCAGATAGGGAAGATGCTGTGAGAGCCGGGGGTGACCTGATATTCAGCTGGGAATGACTACAACAGTAAATAAACACAAGACATATATATACTCTATTAGCCACAACACAACCAGGCTTATATTTAATATGCCACAAATTAATCCTGCATAAAAACACCTGCGTGTTTGTTATGCTAGCTCCTAGCTCCTCTGCTAGCTCCTAGCTCCATAGAACACGCCAATACAATTCAAACACCTGATCAACACACACAATCACTCAGCCCAAAAGACAGTTTACCTAACCCAAGGTTCATAAAGCTTATATATTTTTAAAAAGTTACGTACGTGACGCGCACATACGGTCAAGTTATCGAATGTTTAGCAGCCAAGGCTGCATACTCACGGTACCTGATATTCAGCTGGGAATGACTACAACAGTAAATAAACACAAGACATATATATACTCTATTAGCCACAACACAACCAGGCTTATATTTAATATGCCACAAATTAATCCTGCATAATAACACCTGCGTGTTTGTTATGCTAGCTCCTAGCTCCTCTGCTAGCTCCTAGCTCCATAGAACACGCCAATACAATTCAAACACCTGATCAACACACACAATCACTCAGCCCAAAAGACCGTTCACCTAACCCAAGGTTCATAAAGCTTATATATTTTTAAAAAGTTACGTACGTGACGCGCACGTACGGTACGGTACGTGTTATGCTAGCTCCTAGCTCCTCTGCTAGCTCCTAGCTCCATAGAACACGCCAATACAATTCAAACACATGATCAACACACACAATCACTCAGCCCAAAAGACCGTTCACCTAACCCAAGGTTCATAAAGCTTATATATTTTAAAAAAGTTACGTACATACGCAAAAAAAAGCCAAAGCTGCATACTCACAGTAGCACGTCTGCGTCTTTGTCATCCAAATCAAAGTAATCCTGGTAAGAGTCTGTGTTGTCCCAGTTCTCTACAGGCGTCTGTGTATCCAAATCAAAAGTCCTCCTGGTTAGAGTCTCTGTTATCCGAGTTCTTCCATCTTGACTGCATCTTTCGGGAATGTAAACAAAGAAGCGCCGGCTGTGTACTGTTGTGGCTGACTACGTTCGAAAAATACGTCCATTTCGCACCGACAACTTTCTTCTTTGCTTGCTTGGCTTCCTTCTCCATAATGCAATGAACATGATTGAAACAGATTCACGAACACAGATGTCCAGAATACTGTGGAATTATGAAATGAAAACAGAGCTTTTTCGTATCGGCTTCAATGTGGAAGGCATACCCGTGTTCGCCGGGCTACGTCACGCGCATACGTCATCCGCAGAGGCGTTTCGAACCGGAAGTTTAGCGGCAAATTTAAAATGTCACTTTATAAGTTAACCCGGCCGTATTGGCATGTGTTATAATGTTAAGATTTCATCATTGATATATAAACTATCAGACTGCGTGGTCGGTAGTAGTGGGTTTCAGTAGGCCTTTAAGTGTGGGCTTTAGTTGATACAACACTCCCGTCAAGGGGTGCATTCTACGGCGGGGGTGCATTAATCCAGCCCAACAGCGGCGCATGGACTTCATTTATAAGTAAAGGTAAGACCATAATAACGTTTTTTTTTATTAAATGTGCTTTTTTGTGTGCTACAGTTTGTATGTGTAAAGTTAAAGTTAAGTTAAAGTAGCAATGATTGTCACACACACACTAGGTGTGGTGAAATTTGTCCTCTGCATTTGACCCATCCCCTTGTTCACCCCCTGGGAGGTGAGGGGAGCAGTGGGGAGCAGTGGGCAGCAGCGGTGCCGCGTCCGGGAATAATTTTTGGTGATTTAACCCCCAATTCCAACCCTTGATGCTGAGTGCCAAGCAGGGAATAATGCTGGTATGAGTTTTTAAACACAACCCGTTAACTGCTGCTAATCAAATGGTGAATAAGATACTCTTTAGGGTTCATATGTTTGTAAATCTGACTGTGATGAAGTCAGTGTCTCACCAGCCATGAACCTCACAGCACGTCACTAATATATATATAATATAGTAACAGACAAGTGTATATATAATGTAATAACAGACCTTCATAACAATATGTAATATGTACAATATTTATCGTATTGATCATTTTAATCATTTCCGGGACTGATATTTGTCAGCGCATTGATTTCTGTTTCCATAGCAGCACACTTCTAAGGCTGCAGCTAACGATTATTTTTCTATCGATTAATCTATAGATTATTTTTTCGATTAATCGGTTAATCTATAGATAATTTTTCCGATTAATCTATAGATTATTTTTCCTTTTACCGATTATTTTTTTATTCAAATGAAGATGAAAAAATAAATGTAGGCCCGTTTTTTCAAAAGGCACGGCTTTTATTTACAAAAAAAAAGAAGTATGGCCACTCAGTCAACATTGACAACAACATGACTAAATATTCTGTCAAATGTAAACATTTAAAACTTTTAACATTTAACAAAATTAAAAGTAGCTTATTTGCTTTTTAATGTGCAAATATAAAAGTCAACATCCAGTGCAAATCTTAATATTCTGCAATAGTATAAGCATTTCAAAAGAAAAAGTATTGCTTATTTTGCTTTAAAATGTGCAAAAATAAAGATAAACATCCAATACAAAAAAGTGCAAAACGAAATATTCTGTAACAACAGTGTAAACATTTCAACAAAAGTGAAAGTATTGCTTATTTCTAAAATGTGCAAAAATAAAGATAAACATCCAATACAAAAAAGTGCCAATCTAAATATTCTGGAGCACTGTAAACATTAAGTATTGCTTTTAAAATGTGCAAAATAAACATCCAGTCCAACACAGTACACAATAACCAATTCTACTCATTCCAGTGAGTGACTAACAGTTGTAATGAAGAAAGGTTAGCATGTGTACATGTTTGGTTCTTTTCTTGTTTACAATATTCCCAGCAGCTGAAAATAGGCGCTCAGAAGGGGTCGATGTGGCTGGAACTGAGAGGTAATTAGCCTTCACCTCAAGCCAGGACTGCGAGTGAGCTGAGCTGCAGTTTATATTTCTAGAAGGTCAACGGGCTCATAGTGATGTTACTAGTAGTTGACTGGGAGGTGTTTATTATCATTTGGGGAGAGTCTGCTGCCTGATGCTCACCTGCTAAACACCTATCTGCTCCACGCTGAAGCGCTGACTACATGCGCTCTGAATACACACTGCTGATTGGCTGATAATGCTTCGTGTGTACCAATCAGATGGTTGTGTGGGTGGGACAATGCTGCGTGTGTACCAATCAGATGGTTGTGTGGGTGGGACAATGCTGCGTGTGTACCAATCAGATGGTTGTGTGGGTGGGACAATGCTGCGTGTGTACCTATCAGATGGTTGTGTGGGTGGGACAATGCTGCGTGTGTACCTATCAGATGGTTGTGTGGGTGGGACAATGCTGCGTGTGTACCAATCAGATGGTTGTGTGGGTGGGACAATGCTGCGTGCTGAGACAGAGGCAGAAGGAGCGAAGCAGCTTGTTAAGACTTTAGCAGCTAAAGTTAGCTTTAGCTTACAAACTCGTTCGGTACACCCCCGTGCCGAACCGAAAGCCCCGTACCGAAACGGTTCAATACAAAACACGTACCGTTACACCCCTAGCAGATACAAATGACACATTCATGTTTTTGTGTAATGATGACAACGTATGCTCGCGCGGACGATTGACTAGTTGATGGTTTTCTTTTCAAATGTTGGTTCATAGCCGTTGTGCTGCTATGATAGGCCATTTATGCTCGACACAGTGTGCATACAACAACATTATTAGGCCGTTTATTGAAATACTCCCACACTTTTGACCACTTTTGGCATGCTTTTCCCCCTCGCTCGCACCGCTCGCATCGTCTGCTTTGATCGTCTGCTTTGCGGTCCGCCATGACGGTAGTGTGACGTAAATATGCGACGCGTCGACGCACAAAAACGGCGTCGACGTATTTACGTAACCGATGACGTCGACTACGTCGACGCGTCGTTTCAGCCTTACACACTTCCAACCTCTGGCAATAAATGTGTGTTCCGAAGTGTTTTCTAATCATGGCAGACTTGGTAACAGACAACAAAGATGACTATTTTTGGACAAATGAGGATTTACAACCTTATACTTTTGAAATGGAATATACTGCTGCTTATAGAAGCGAACACGAAGGAAAAGCGAGACTTTGGAGCAGACGGAAGCTGAGAGAGAAAAGCCATTTTGACGCTAAAAATATGGAACTTGGAGACAAGCTACTTTGACATAAATGGAGTGTTTACCCAAAATCAAGAGGAAACGTCCCCGGCCAGGTGGACCAGACAAACAACCGTCCGTCAAGGAAGTCACTATAAAATGGATCATGTTACACGCAGCACGTCATGTGTGTTATTACAACTACAGTACATACACTGTCTGGCTAGCTGTGTACAAACAAAACATGAAATAATACTTTACAGATACTGTAATATGATTGTTCATGTTTTTCACTCAGTACAAATTGTTGTCCTATCGTAGTGTTTATTACAAACTCAAACATGTTTCGTGTTGTTGTAGAAGCTAGCTTATTTCTTGCCGTAGTTAGCTTTTACGGCTAATACCGAAGCACGCCGATGTGTTACTAGGATAGAAAAATACTTCTTCAGTGTTTGCTTGTACAATAACAATGTCACAACAGTTTGGTGATTATACAGGTTACGGAATGAAAATAAAGTATTGACGGTTTTAGAATGCATTTTTAAAGTGATTTAGAGGTAGAGTTGATTGCTAACATTAGCTGCATTGCTAGCCATCA
>NC_084750.1:42427800-42435300 GCF_033978785.1 Entelurus aequoreus
AAATGCATTGAAAAATGTGGAAGGATCAGTCGCCAGAAAAATGGGTGGAAATAGGGCTTTGGAAAACAAAGTATTCTGGAAAATCCTGGAATTTTTTTTGGAACTTGGAAAAAGGGTAGTTTGAATGTCCAGGCTGGTGGAATGATTTGAATCGGTTGAAAAATGCCCAATTCATTTTAAATGGGAAAAATGTCCCGGAAAACCTGGAATTCTGGGAAATATGGGAATATTTGGAATTTGTCAAGGGAAAGCTCGCGATTCCCGAATAGGCTGAACAGTTTGAAGTTGGAACAGTTTGAATCGGGTGAAAAATAGGTAAAAAAAAAAAAAGGTAGAGCGCGCCAAAATCTGTAGAAGACCAAGAAAAAGTTGAATAAATAGACGAATTTTGGTGTAGAAAACCATGCATGTTTTGGAGCATTCACACAATTATTGTGGTTAAATACGAGTTGACGACGTAAAATGATTCATCGTGATGAAATATGTTGATGGTTTTACCAGAAATAATCACAAATATATCACAAATGCAGCTGAACCCGTGCATTGTGTAGATGTTGTGGTCCACACTAGAAAAGAGTGTTGCTTTCTCTGATGCTGTACAAACCTGTGCAAATTGAAGTAAAGTGGGCCCCAAAAGGTTGGACTTCATTCCTCATTCTGTTTTATGATTGTGGTGTCCCATGGAAAAAAAGTTTTTCTTCCTATTCTTCCAAGTAGTAAAGTAGTTTATACTCTAATGGTTGCTGAAACCATGAAAAGGACAAAAAGACTGCTGGCGGGCCGTTTTAGTTCAAATCAAAACAACATCACAATCTATTCAGCCATTTTTCCAAGCAAAAAGGAGCATGATGGTGTAAAAACATTGTGTTTGTTGCAAAATGCTACCTTGTCTGTTAATTAGGCACCGTTTTCCTTTTCTTGATGCACTTTTTCTACAAACACGCACAATTCAACACGTCTGAAAAGAAGTGGGACAAAGCAGACTAGTGAAAATAGCAAATATATATATCACACATTTATCGGTTCAAGATATTCTTCTGTGAGTGCGTACCTAATGAAGTGTCCAACGGACTTTACCGAACAATACATGAAAATAAACGTACACATGTCGCCATGTCTGTGGGTTTGTTTTCTTCATCTACCAAATGTAAGAGGCAGTGATGTGTGGATCGATACTGCCGATACCAGAACTTTATGCTCTCAAATCAAAAGATCAAACATTTTCATACTTTAGTTCAGGAGTGTCCAAACCTTCTCCACCAAGGGCCACATACTGAAAAGTCAAAGCATGCGGGGTCCATATTGACATTTTCCTGTTTGAAAACAGATATTGTGCCAGTTATGTATTATTGGTGATAAAATCCGAGTTTCCCCTTAATGTAATTGAATGTGGCGCGCCACCACGGCATTTTGATTACCGCCACACCTTGAAAATAAGGGTTGTTTTACTTGAAAACAAATAAATGTAATATAATGGATTGTAACTCCCAGAAGAAATCACAAAGTCTGACGCTATTTTTAACTTTTATTACCAATCTTATGGTAACAAACAACACAGTTTCAACAGGTTTTACCTCCCGTGCAAACACTTTCGTCTTGTGAGTCCGCGCTTCCCCAAACACATAACAACACTTCCTCATTCTCCGCCAATCACCTTTCAGGCACGGACGGTGTGTTTGTAAACATGGGAAAACCTGACATCAAATCCAAACCACACAAACATAAAACATTAACACTAGCAGGCCGTTACGTATAAATTGACATATATAGCCTATTATTTGCGCACTATTGACAAGTGATGTGCCGAAAACTTGACCACCGAAAACATTGCTACCGAAACTAGATGTAAACAAAACGCACACCATTCCTTGGAGCATTGTCAGCATGTCTGTGATGTGGATATATTAGTTTTAATATATTGCAGATATACCCGCGGACAGCCATCTACAAAATGTGCAAATATTAAAAGGACATCGAGGGACAGAAGTAGTCTCTAAAAACAAGTACATTTTGTAATAACAGAAGAAGATGATAGATTTGTTGGTAGTTGTTTTTTAATTTAAAAAAGTCATTGAAAGTCTGTAAGCACTTGAAAAATCTCAACAAAGTACCTTGTACAAAAATATAGAAAAACGATAAACAGAATATATGTTAACACTAATTAATAAAAGCAGATTCGTTTGAAATGTATGTATACTATTTCACCTTTTTAAAGAAAATAATATAGCAAATTACTCGATGACGTCATTGTGACCACACCTACGACCACGCCCCCACCGCCACAAGTATCTTGGCAGTCTAGGGGAAACCCTGAAAATATTAGAACAGTTCAGCTTTTTTCATTATGTACTAACTTTTTTGCTCTTTTTTCTCAGATTTTAACTTGTTTTTTTCCCATGTAAGAATAAAATAAAAACAATAATACGATTGCATAAATGCATAACCTAGTGTGTCAAAAATGAAAATAATGTTCATGTATTGCACACATTTAACAGTTATAATTGTGGTTGTTATTTGTCAAATTAATTCATAAGTTTGTATTATTTTATTTTTAATTAAGTAACTATACTTTGTTTATATTTGAAGTATATTTTATTTTTATTTAGAGAGTTTCTAATATTTTCGATCAGGGGTGTCTAAACGTTTTCCTTTTAACTGAAAAGTGAAGTATGGGGGGCCATGTTTTCTTTTAAATTAAAAAAATGCTAAAAATAAATGTGTATATTTAAAGACAAAACTTTGTGTTATAGGTGACTAAGTATATTATTATTATTATTATTAGCTGAACAAATTCAGCGTTCCCTCATATACATTCTAATGTTTTGCTCTTTTTACATACATTTTTTACTGTTGATTTTTAAGTAACACGTTACTTGAAAATACACACCTTTTTATATTTTAGCAGACATATATTTTGCACAACGTATCGGATCGATACCAACCTGATTTTTCCTTGGTATCTGATGAGAAAATAAAACTCACTAGTGAGACTAAGATGGTTTAATGGTAGCATCGCTCTCAGCCCCTGAGCGTGTTTACTCAAATAGCAGGAATAAATGACCAGAGTGAAACCTCTCATCATTTATCTTTCACTTTCTCTCTGTGGGTGGAGGCGGGACTGCTGGCTTATACACACAGGAAGCGCAAAAAAGAGCCTCGCGACTGGCTAGTGAGAAGCACCGCAGGCTAACACAAATAAAAAGATGATTGCAAAGCCAAATGCGTGGGAATATTTTGGCTTCACAGTGAAAGAGCGTGTATGCCAAATTTGTTGGAAAGTGATGGCAACAAAAACCACCTCACCCGGTTTTTCCAACTGGGGTAAAAATGATATTTAAAGATGGTCAATATTTATTGATGTACAATTTTTGCTAGATGATTAAAATTCAATTGTATATTATTTGTTTGTTTACTTATTTAGGAACAAATGAAGTTATTAACCTTTCAACTACAATCACAAAAAATACCATTGAGAAAGAAATGGTAATCGCATTATTATGATTATATGATTATATTGGTGTTAGGTCTGAAAATAATGCTGACAATATTATTGTTTAATCGTCAATAATTTGAGGACTACAATGTGTTATCAGTCCAGGCCTACTTGGCAGATCAGCCATTGTGGCACATTTTTTAATCCAAACAAAGGAGTTCCTCTTTCCTGTTTTTTTGGCCCAATTCCTCCTCGGGTTTTGTTGGTTTAGCTTCCATTGAGCTTTCCATCCCTGCTACATTGTTGACCTCAAAGCTCCCGCTGTCTTTCGCAGTAAAGTTTTCTTAAAAGCATACTTGCCAACCTTGAGACCTCCGATTCCGGGAGGTGGGGGATGGGGTGGGGCGTGGTCGGGGGTGGGTCGGGGGCGTGGTTAAGAGGGGAGGAGTGTATTTACAGCTAGAATTCACCAACTCGAGTATTTCATATATATATATATATATATATATATATATATATATATATATATATATATATATATATTAGGGTTGCACATCTCTCTCTGATAAACGATTCGATATGCATTTAGATACACAGGTTACGATTCGATTCAAAAACGATATCCTTTTATTACAGACTGATTCGATTAGATTCCGAACGATACGATTCGATTTGACGGTTAATATTCAAGACTCCAAATCCCCAAGCATTGTGGCTTTATGGCACTGGCAAAAAAAACAGAACAACAAAATCACATGTCAATGTATTTATCTTTAGACATGGACCAAAAAAATTCTGGCTGAATTGTAGGATGGGAACTCCAGAGGTAAAAGTAGCAGAGAATAGTAACAACAAAGTGCAATATTTCAGCCTGAGCATAGTTTTGAACACTAGAGGTAGGTAACAAAGATTCAATATTTCAACCTGAGCATATAGTGTTTTGAACACTAGAGGTAGGTAACAATGAACACTGGAGGTAGGTAACAATGAACACTAGAGGTAGGTAACAAAGGTGCAACATTACAATGTAAACAAGTTACACACCTATAACACATCTCAAAATGTGGCAACAATGAGCACAGTGACAAGTGCTTTGTGTAAAAGAATAGAGAAAATAAATACATATGTAAAAAGACAAATCAAACTACTGTGTGAGAGGTACCGTTTCCCAGGTCAAAAAGCCGTAGTTCACTACACTATGCCTGTGCATTTTCATCATCACTGTCCTCTGTTTTTTTGGAGGGCAGATTTTTTTAAGGAAAATCAACTGATCCACATGCTCATGTTTGAGCAGACTACGTTTTGTGGAAACAATGTCTCCCGCAGTACTGAACACACGTTCAGATTACGTGTGTTTCACTTCATGTACTTTTTTATGCCGAAACAGGCGATTTCAGCCACTTGAATGACGGCGTAATCATTAAAGGCTCACAATTTTTAATCCATCCACAAGTAAAGAAAACTTGGATTATTTCACTTTATGTACTTTTTTATGCCGAAAGAGGCGATTTAAAAGAGGCGATTTCAGCCACTTCGGTCATTACAGCCGAGTTTAGATATACTTTTCGAAACGAGTGACGTCAGCGCGCTCCCGCGTCAGGGGGTGCATTTTACGGCAGGGGTGAGTTTCCCGGCACAACCCCGGGATGCAGCATCTTTTAGCGAGAGATGACAGCAGTGGCAAGTCCTGCTGCTCTTTCCACCACTGTAGTGGGTTTTTTGAAAATCTTTCTCGGTCCATTATCACCTTCGGTCAGACTGACGCTTTCGTTCTCCTCCACATTCATTTTCCGTGTTGTCTCTTGTTTATCACTCGTGCTAATACCAGCTAGGCGGCTACCGCGTTTGGCGAGTAGCTTCAGCTCTCGCGTTGTTTTAGAGACGCTGACGCATATTGTAATCTAGCCAACCCATGCAAAGTCTCGCGATAACCGATCCATGACTCTATAACCGATTCAGCTAGGAATTCATGGATTATTCGCATTGATTGAGGAGTCTGCTACCGATGCAATCTAATCGCTCACTTGTTGAACCGAATACTCGGTCGCACCGGTTTATCGTTCACAACCCTAATATATATATATATATATATATATATATATATATATATATATATATATATATATGAAATACTTGACTTTCAGTGAATTCTAGCTATATATATATATATATATATATATATATATATATATATATATATATATATATATATATATATATACATACATATATATTTATTTTATTATACATATAAATAAAAGAAATACTTGAATTTCAGTGTTCCGGAGGCTATCCAGTAGATGGCAGTATTGTCCTGTTTAAGAGTGTCACAACATTGCTGTTTACGGCAGACGAACTGCTTTACGGTAGACGAAAACGTAACTGCTGTTGTTGTGTGTTGTTACCGCGCTGGGAGGACGTTAATGAAACCGCCTAAAAATAAACCCACATAAGAAACCAAGAACTCGCCGTCGATCATTCTACCGTTATAATGTGATTGGGCAGGCACGCTGTTTATATCGTGGGAAAGCGGACGTGAAAACAGACTGTCGCCGCTGTCCCCACTCAGGTCCGCATTGAGCTGGAGGGGGTGTGGCCTCCAGCTCCGGCTGAATTCCGGGAGTTTAGCGGGAGAAAATTTCTTCCAGGAGGTTATCGGGAGAGGCGCTGAATTCCGGGAGTCTCCAGGTAAAACCGGGAGGGTTGGCAAGTATGCTTAAAAGTGACCCCCCTTTGAAAATGCTAGTTACATTTGCTGCAGACCAGATGTTAAAAAAAAACCCAAAAAAACAATAGAGACATTTTTATGTCGTACTACGGCATATATCGAAATATTGTTCATATAGCACTAAAGCAAATCTTACTTAACCCTACCAAGGGTTTACCCCAGATTGCAAAGATACCTGTGTGTAGGGGGCGTGGCTAGGGGTTTAATAGGGGTATGGTCATCATACTTAATTGTATAATTTGCATAATCTGCTATGATGCATATATTTTATTTAAAAATAATTTAAAAAATGTATACAATACATTATATATAGTTTTTCCTACGCTTTGGACCCTGCGGCCTTTAAAACGGTGCAGCTAATTTATGGATTGTCTTTGCTGACAGACAAAGCAAATACTTTTCATTAAACACATGCAAAGACACTGAAATGGTGCGTTATTGTTTGTGCTTTAGTGCCATCGTTTGACAGGTTTGCTCACAGCTGTTTAAAGCTTTAAACCGGAAGTAGAATTGCCGCTCCATCTTCTAATTATCCATAGCGTTTCTACTCGTATGAATTGTTCATTCATCACTCCAAGCAACGTTGGTAAGTTTTACAATATAACTAAAACAATTCTTACTTACTGAACCGTCCCATGTGTGATAACTGTAGAAGTGTTTTCATGCATTTGTGTACGTGTTATCGTAATGTAATCAAGCTGGGGTTGTTAGCATTAGCTAATAAGATAATTCGTCTACGAGTGTCTCTGTTAGTATTATTAACTCACAACGGCATTATTTTTTGTAAGAAGTCATCATCATGGACCCACTAGCTGTGGAAGCTAGCTCTCCAATCAGCTAAACAGACTCAATATCTCCACGGTGACGTTTTGGTGAATTTACTGAGGAATTTGTGAAACAATACAAAAATAATGCCATTGTAAGTTAATAATACTAACAAAGACACTTGTAGACGTGTTAGCATATTAGCTAATGCTAACGACTTTAAGCTTGATTACATTACGACAGCAGGTACAAATATGCATGACAACACTCCTACAGACATCACATACGGGATGGTTTAGTAAGTAAGACTAGTTTTAGTTATATTGTAAAACTTACAAACGTTGCTTGTAGTGATGAACAAAGAATCCATACGAGTAAAAACGCTATGGACAGCGAGAAGACTGAACAACAATTTTACTTCTTGTTGAAAGCCCTAGCAGCACTAGCAGTGAACAAACTTGTCCGAAAGATGTTCCCATACAAACAATAAAACACATTCTCAGTGTATATGCTTGTTTTTTTTCTTCTCGTTTTTATTATGCCCCAGAAAAGAAAAATCCACAAATTACCTGCA
>NC_084750.1:42440300-42532800 GCF_033978785.1 Entelurus aequoreus
CTTCCGGTTGAAAACGTCTATGTATGATGACGTATGCGCCTGACGTCAATGGTTGAAACGGAAGTATTGGTACACCATTGGATCCAATACAAAAAGCTCTGTTTTCATCTCAAAATTCCACAGTATTCTGGACATCTGTGTTGGGGAATCTTTTGCAATTTGTTTAATGAACAATGGAGACTGCAAAGAAGAAAGCTGTAGGTGGGATCGGTGTATTAGCGGCTGGCTGCAGCAACACAACCAGGAGGACTTTGACTTGGATAGCAGACGCGCTATCCGACGCTAGCCGCCGACCGCACGGATGATCGGGTGAAGTCCTTCGTCGCTCCGTCGATCGCTGGTACGCAGGTGAGCACGGGTGTTGATGAGCAGATGAGGGCTGGCTGGCGTAGGTGGAGAGCTAATGTTTTTAGCATAGCTCTGTGAGGTCCCGTAGCTAAGTTAGCTTCAATGGCGTCGTTAGCAACAGCATTGTTAAGCATCGCCAGGCTGGAAAGCATTAACCGTGTAGTTACATGTCCATGGTTTAATAGTATTGTTGATCTTCTGTCTATCCTTCCAGTCAGGGGTTTATTTATTTTGTTTCTATCTGCATTTAAGCACGATGCTATCACGTTAGCTCCGTAGCTAAAGTGTTTTGCCGATGTATTGTCATGGATATAAAAGTCACTGTGAATGTCCATTTCGTGTTCTCGACTCTCATTTTCAAGAGGATATAGTATCCGAGGTGGTTTAAAATACAAATCTGTGATCCACAAAAGAAAAAGGAGAAAGTGTGGAATCCAATGAGCCCTTGTACCTAAGTTATGGTCAGAGCGAAAAAAGATACATCCTGGCGTCTTGCACTGCACTCTAATCCTTCACTCTCACTTTCCTCATCCACAAATCTTTCATCCTCGCTCAAATTAATGGGGTAATCGTTGCTTTCTCGGTCCGAATTGCTCTTGCTGCTGGTGGGAATGATTGTAAACAATGTGCAGATGTGAGGAGCTCCACAACCTGTGACGTCACGCTACTTCCGGTACAGGCAAAGCTTTTTTATCAGCGACCAAAAGATGCGAACTTGATCGTCGATGTTCTCTACTAAATCCTTTCAGCAAAAATATGGCAATATCGCGAAATGATCAAGTATGACACATAGAATGGACCTGCTATCCCCGTTTAAATAAGAAAATTTTATTTCAGTAGGCCTTTAATAGTGAATTTTCTACCGCTTGTCCTTAATAATGTTGACAAAATAATAGGTGTATAAATGACACAATATGTTACTGCATACGTCAGCAGACTAATTAGGAGTCTTTGTTTGTTTACTTACTACTAAAAGACAAGTTGTCTAGTATGTTCACTATTTTATTTAAGGACAAACTTGCAATTATAAACATATGTTTAATGTACCCTAAGATTTTTTGTTCAAATAAAGCCAATGAAGCCATTTTTTGTGGTCCCCTTTATTTAGAAAAGTACCGAAAAGTATCGAAATAATTTTTGTACCGGTACCAAAATATCGGTATCGTTACAACACTAATAAAAGTGCATTGTTCTTGTTTCACATCGGGATTGTAGATGATGGGAACAATCTCCAAAAAAGTGCAGTTTCCCTTTAACTATAATATGGACGTGAAAAAGAATATATTATTATAATACAATATATATATATATATATATATATATATGATTATTATATAATGTTTAAAAACACTCAGTAAAGCTAGCAGCCTGGAGACAAGCTGCAAACATCCCCTTTAACCTCTGAAATCCATTTGATTAACAGGACTTCCAGTGTAAAGTGGCAGCGATGCCACCTATTCATGTGAATTACTGCTTTTGTCAAGACTTTGTTGACACACTTCCAGCAGTGGCAGCTCATTAGACTCAGGGTGCGTACCTAATGAAGTGTCCGATGAATGGATATGGAAAGGAGTGTAGTGTTTGCACTCCAGGAAAGACAAAAAAAGTACATTAGTGCAATTTAATCGAAACCATCAAAGCCGAAACACTGGTGAGAAAAAAAAAAAGGTAGAGGAGAATATAAATAGTACGCCAGAGACTAATGGAGCTCATTTTAGGCAAGTATATGACCCCAGTATTTCACAGAATCAAGGATAATCAATTAAAAAGCCCTCTTAGCGAAGGCATCAACTTTAATTACCCTGCAAAAGCGATTATTCTCTCACTTGCTACCTTGCGCCCAAGAATAGATATAATATTTGCAACATTAACAATTCTGGCTGCAGCCGAGGAGCGGACGCCAGAGAAATGAAGCCAAAGTGGAAACATTCATCCTTAAGCACTTGTCTGATTTTCTAATTAGCAACCATGGAGTTTTCTTCGCCAGTCACAGCCACAAAAAAAAACGTCTCCTCATAAGCATTTTTTTTAAAGCCTGTAAACATCTTAATTAAGTCTGTCTAAGGACGGGAAGCACACCATGCACTAGAAAAGCAGACCAACTACCCATGAAACATTTGGATTGATCAGACTTTGGAGCAAGTGGCGCCGTTAACAACATGAAATTCACACGCCAAGGAGGAGGAGGTGCTTACACTGACAAGGACACAAACTAAAGCTCCACAAGATATGTTTAAAATACCATCAAATGCCTACACTTTGAACCCTGCGGCTTATAAAACAGTGCAGCTTATTTATTGTTTTTTCTTCACTGATAGCCATAATAAAAAAAACACTTAAAGGGTGTTTTATCGTTTGTGCTATGGCGCCATCTTTTGGACGAGTTTGCTCGCTGCACTGTCCCCCCATTTACCGGCGGCGCTTTCAACAGGAAACAGAATTGCCGCTCTGTCTTCCAGCCGTCCATAGCGTTTCTACTGGTATGGATTCTTCGTTCATCACACCAAGCAACTTTTGCAGGTTTCACAACATAACTCAAATGTTTGCACGTACTAAACTGTGATGTCTGTAGGAGTGTTTTCATGCATATTTGTGCGTGCTATCGTAATGTAATGAGGCTAACATGTATATAATAGAATAGAATAGAATGGAAAGTACTTTATTGATCCCTGGGGGAAATTCAGCACTACAGTTTGCTCAGAATAGACAATAAACACTTGGGTATTTTTTACATGTTAATATAAATACAGTATTATATTATACATCTATTATACAGCGTTATTCACATGTGAATAACATAAATACAGTCTTTTATACAGCATTATTCACATGTGAATAACATAAATAGAGTCTATTATACAGCATTATTCACATGTGAATAACATAAATACGGTCTATCATACAGCATTATTCACATGTGAATAACATAAATACGGTCTATTATACAGCATTATTCACATGTGAATAACATAAATACAGTCTATTATACAGCATTATTCACATGTGAATAACATAAATACAGTCTATTATACAGCATTATTCACATGTGAATAGCATAAATATAGTCTATTATACAGCATTATTCACATGTGAATAACATAAATACAGTCTATTATACAGCATTATTCACATGTGAATAGCATAAATATAGTCTATTATACAGCATTATTCACATGTGAATAACATAAATACGGTCTATTATACAGCATTATTCACATGTGAATAACATAAATACGGTCTATCATACAGCATTATTCACATGTGAATAACATAAATACAGTCTATCATACAGCATTATTCACATGTGAATAACATAAATACGGTCTATTATACAGCATTATTCACATGTGAATAACATAAATACGGTCTATTATACAGCATTATTCACATGTGAATAACATAAATACGGTCTATCATACAGCATTATTCACATGGGAATAACATAAATAGAGTCTATTATACAGCATTATTCACATGTGAATAACATAAATAGAGTCTATTATACAGCATTATTCACATATGAATAACATAAATACGGTCTATCATACAGCATTATTCACATGTGAATAACATAAATACGGTCTATCATACAGCATTATTCACATGTGAATAACATAAATACGGTCTATCATACAGCATTATTCACATGTGAATAACATAAATACAGTCTATCATACAGCATTATTCACATGTGAATAACATAAATACAGTCTATCATACAGCATTATTCACATGTGAATAGCATAAATACAGTCTATTATACAGCATTATTCACATGTGAATAACATAAATATAGTCTATTATACAGCATTATTCACATGTGAATAACAAATACAGTCTATCATATAGCATTATTCACATGTGAATAACAAATACAGTCTATCATATAGCATTATTCACATGTGAATAACATAAATACGGTCTATTATACAGCATTATCCACATGTGAATAACATAAATACAGTCTATTATACAGCATTATTTACATGTGAATAACATAAATACAGTCTATTATACAGCATTATTCACAGGTGAATAACATAAATACAGTCTAATGTACAGCATTATTTACATGTGAATAACATAAATACAGTCTATTATACAGCATTATTCACAGGTGAATAACATAAATACAGTCTAATGTACAGCATTATTCACAGGTGAATAACATAAATACAGTCTAATGTACAGCATTATTCACCGTACAACCCTACAAGCGGCCCTAACTGCAATGTGGCCCTCAGTGAAAAGGAGTTTGTCGCCCCGGATCTAGACTCCACAGAAGGGTTGTAAAAGGATCAAAAAGCACAGGATTGCAACAGACATGGGGAAACAAATACCGTGTTGATGTTTTAGTCATGTTACACCAAGAAGTATGTTTTCAAATAGTCAAGCATTACAATGGTAATTTGTGTCTATTTCTATCAGCACACCCAGACATGTAAGAGCTGTGGAAAGTGACGTCATAATCAAAATGGCAGGTGACCCGTGGCACTCTTAAAGCCCCTGATACAACCCGTCTGCATGGCCTGGGGGTTCTGGGACCAATGCAATATGTGCTGCCGTGGCAACAGCACCGGTCCGACTGCTTGACAGTCAACCGGCTCAAATCCACTCTCAGGGGGGAAGCAGTCAGGAAGGAGTGGGTGTGCTCAGGTGGCAAAGTGGGCCTGTGCAAGGGAACTGACAGAAGAATCTACACCAACCTTCAACTGCAGGTAGACAAACAAATACTTCCATCAGGATGCTTTGTCATCTTCAACGATTATTTTGACAGCCAATTAGTCAACGATTATCTTAACGATTAGTCGACTAATCGGATAATAAAGTGTACACATTTGATGGCTCTTATTTTTCCATCGACACCTTCATAACAATATGTAATATGTTTTATATACACACTGCAAGTATATATGTATATATATATATATATATATATATATATATATATATATATATATATATATATATATATATATATATATATATATATATATATATATATATATAATGTAGTAACAGACACTTTCATAACAATTTGTAATATCCACAATATACACACTGCAAGTATATATATAATGTAATAACAGACACCTTCATAACAATATGTAATATGTACAATACACACACTGCAAGTATATATACATATATATATATATATATATATATATATATGCATGCATACAATATATATATACTGTATGTATATATATATATATATATATATATATATATATATATATATATATATACATACATACATACAGTATATATATACATATATATATATATATTATGCATATATATATATATACATATATATATATACTGTATGCATATATATATATATATATATATATATATATATATATATATATATATATATATATATATATATATATATATATATATTGTATGCATATATATATATATATATATATATACATATATATATATATTGTATGCATATATATATATATATATATATATATATATATATATATATATATATATATATATATATATATATATATATATATATATATATATATATATATATATATAATAAAGCCAATAATGCCATTTTTTGTGGTCCCCTTTATTTAGAAAAGTATCGCAAAATGCCGGAAAGTATCTAAATACATTTTGGTACCGGTACCAACGTATTTGGTATTGTGACAACATTACCTAGACCAGGGATGTCAAACATGCGGTACGAACAGGTTCAATCTGGCCCGCGAGATGAGTTTGCCAAGTGTGAAATTCAGCTGCATTTCAAGAAACTGCTGTTCTAAAGGTGTCCACTGGATATCGCAATAGCAAGCAAATAGTCTTTACCCGGGCGAACAAGTATACCAAGCAAGAAGTACACGGTAAAGCGGGGCTTACGTAAAACAAACAGGAGTAAAAAAAACACTTAAAATGCTGCACATTGATATATTTATGTGGAAATTATTGTCTTCTGTGTAAATTTAAAGAAATTGAACAGTGAAAATGACAAATGAGGTAGTTGACACATAGAAGTGTTTTTATTTATGCTCTATTTTGTTTTCTGTTCAATCCTATATGCAATGTGACTTAAAGTTGAATTGCTTCGTAGATGCAGACTTAGACTTAGACTTCTTTTTATTGTCATTCAAATTTCAACTTTACAGTACAGATAAGAACATTTTGTTGCATTAGCTGGTTGTAGTGCAGGATAAAAGAGCAATAAGGTGCAGAGTGGGTGCATTTACAAAAGAAGGTGCAGATATAAATAAATAGATTACTGTACAGATAAATATATTGCACTTTTGCATATAAATCCACATTTATGGATGTATGTTATATTGTCTTTATAGTCCAGCGAGTTAATCCGTTTTTTGGGGGGAATTGAGGGGATTATTTTGATGTGTTCAAGAGTCTTATGGCCTGATGGAAGAAGCTGTTAAAACCCCGAATGTTCTGCTACGGAGGCTGAGATGAAGTCTAAATTTATTGTCTTCTTCATGGTGTTTTTGAAACAGCACCATTTTTTTCCACTAAATTTTCAACTAACTTGTTTTTTGTTTTTTTGTCAAGAGGATTATTTGTGGTATGTACATTTTCAGAATGTGCTTGTTCTATTTTGAAAAACAAAAACAACAATTTGAAGTTGTCATAGTTGTATTTTTAAGTTATTATGCCATGATTTTACCCGTCCGGCCCACGTGGGAAATATTGTTCCTCCATGCGTCTACTTTGACATCTACTTTGTTTCAGCAATCAAAAATATTTCAGTTGTCTTTCAATATTTCGCCATCTTTGCTCCACAGTAAGTCTTTGCTGTCGTCCAGCATTCTGTTTTTGTTCACTTTGTAGTCAGTTCAGTTTTAGTCTCGTTTTGCATAGCCTTCCCTAAGCTTCAATGCCTTTTCTTAGGGGCACTCACCTTGTGTTTATCTTTAGTTTAAGCATTAGATACTTTTTTACCTGCACACTGTCTCCCGCTGTTTCCGACATTTAGAGAGCAATTAGCTTAACTGCTGCCACCTACTGATATGGAAGAGTATTACTCTGCCGAGCTCTGAGTGCAGCTTATTTTGCCAAGTCTGCAACCGGACGTGACGTAAACGTTTGATTTTACGTAAATCAATACCCGGTAGTACCGACGGAATTTGGACGGTGCCTAAAAAAGTAATGAGTTTGGTACCTGTCCCTTTGTTACATTTTTTGGCATTGCGACTAAATTAATTCATACATTTTTTCGTAAAACAGTTTGCATTTAAAAAAAAAAAAAAAAAAAAAGACTGTTATTGACATACAGCTAATAAATCCTTTTAAAGTGCTTCAGTTCATTAGCTAAGCTACGAACCTGCTGGAATGCAGCATAGCACAATTAGTCATGCACACACAAGCTCAGGCAAACAATATGTTATGAGCGTGTGAATGTGTGTGTGTGCGCGTGTGTGTGTGTGTGTGTGTGTGTGTGTGTGTGTGTGTGTGTGTGTGTGTGTGTGTGTGTGTGTGTGCGTGCTCCACAGTTGCTCAGAATAATCCTTGGCCTTTACAGTCGAGCGTAGGTCTTTAAAAAATGTCAACTAAAAAAAGAATAAGTGGTTTATTAGCTTGTTTTCATGCTGGCACAATACACCCATTTTACCACAGCCACAAAATAGCTCACGGAAGCCTGTGGACCAAAGATAATTATTGCAAAAAGTGGCATATGCAGCATTATTACTGTTATTTGAAATAACCCTACTGTACTTCTGCAGGTTTGTGGGTGAACTCTCAATAAACAATAGACCAGTCAATACAGCATATAATCATAATTAACTAACATTGCTTTGTTGGTGGATTGATGCTGACATGTTTCAATGGTTCATACTACCTTAGAGAGTGATGCACTCACACTTTTAAACTTTAGTGGCTACAAACAATAGGAATGTAAAAAAAAAAAAAAAAAAAAAAAAGTTTTTTTATAGTAATGGTGATTCTTATTTGTAACGGTTCTTAATCGAAAAAAATCAATTTAAAATGTTTTTTAATGTTTAAAAAAAATAAATTAAATCAAAATAATAAATTAATACATTTAAAAAATAAATAAATATTATATATATATATATATATATATATATATATATATATATATATATATATATATATATATATATATATATATATATATATATATATATATATATATATATATATATATATATATATATATATATATATATATATATATATATATATATATATATATATACATATATATTTTTTTTTTTCCTCTGTCCTGTCCAGCCATTTAGACAAATCCTTTTGTTGATGTAGATATCTATATCTGCTGTAGAGATGTACTTTAGACAAGAGAAGTGTTGGATACTTCTCTCTTGGCCTTGATTGTACTTATTTTCCTTTCCTTCTCCGTTAAGTTTTCTTGTCGGAGAAATACACAAGAAATAACAAATAAACAAGGTCTTTCGCACTTTGTTGTGTAATTTTTAGGAACGCACCTAACTAAGTCCAACCAATCAGCATCCGTCAGCACAGCCCGCTCCCTCCAAGATTCCGGGAACCTTCCAAAACTCCTACTAAAAAAGTTCCTGAAGAACTCAATCTACCTGGGTAGTTTTTGGTTGAAACACAAGGGGAACTTAATTAAAAGGGGGACGTTCCTGCGGTGGAAAAGGGCCTCTAGTTTCTGGTTGTTACTCTTACATACAATACCAGCTCTGTTTGACAGTGCAAACATTTTACCACAAGGTTTGTCTTTTTCAGTTTGGAAAGATCGCAAGGCCTCTTTCTCATCTTCTTTGGGCCCTTTGCTCTCTTGTCTTTGTGTTTCTTCCTACCACACAGGCCACATCACCCGCAGTGTGATCAATGCACTCTATGGAGCAGTCTTGCGGAAATAATGTCAGATTTTATACATTTTTCATGAATTGAGCTCATTAAGCGACTCATCGAAGCAACAAAATACAAACCGAAGCTTTTTTCTGACCAAAATAATCTGTGAATGGTTGCAGCCTGAATAACAGGCTTGGTTACACATCTATAAAAAAAATTTTTTTTAATGTGTTGATAATGTTCTGTACGGTGCGTGCAGTCTGCAGGACATAAAATATTTGCCTATGTGGTCGAATCATAGAATTGTGCAAACGTGCGCTGTAATGGCCGTCATTTTATTAGCATGAAATGGATTGTTAGCTAAAAAGCCTGCAATTACCATATATTAATTACACTAATATATGTGGTCTAATGACTCAGCAGGTGTCTCCTGGTTTTATGGAGGTCTGTGAGGTTCCCACTGATTGCACGCAGGACGCATCTGGGATTCTTCTCTGCAGAAGCATTTTTACCGAATGGCAGCCGTTTGAAAGAGCATTTAGTCATTGTTTGATTCACATGATTGTATTTATTCATCTTCTTTTAGGAATTGTTGTGCTTTGCCACACATGCGAGCAATTGAACCCACAACCTTTAGCTTTAAAACATTGCAACCTATGAATTAAGATAAGTCAGCATTAGGGATGTCTGATAATATCGGACTGCCAATATTATCGGCCGATAAATGCTTTAAAATGTGATATCGGAAATTATCGGTATCGGTTTCAAAAAGTAAAATTTATGACTGCCGCTGTGTACACGGACGTAGGGAGAAGTACAGAGCGCCAATAAACCTTAAAAGCACTGCCTTTGCGTGCCGGCCCAGTCACATAATATCTACGGCTTTTCACACACACAAGTGAATGCAATGCATACTTGGTCAACAGCCATACAGGTCACTCTGAGGGTGGCCGTATAAACAACTTTAACACTGTTACAAATATGCGCCACACTGTGAACCCACACCAAACAAGAATGACAAACACATTTCGGGAGAACATCCGCACCGTAACACAACATAAACACAACAGAACAAATACCCAGAACCCCTTGCAGCACTAACTCTTCTGGGACGCGACAATATACACCCCCCCCAAACCCCGCCGAACTCAACCTCCTCATGCTCTCTCAGGAAGAGCATGTCCTAAATTCCAAGCTGCTGTTTTGAGGCATGTTAAAAAAAATAATGCACTTTGTGATTTCAATAATAAATATGGCAGTGCCATGTTGGCATTTTTTTTCCATAACTTCAGTTGATTTATTTTGAAAAACCTTGTTACATTGTTTAATGCATCCAGCGGGGCATCACAACAAAATTAGGCATAATAATGTGTTGATTCCACGACTGTATATATCGGTATCGGTTGATATCGGAATCTGTAATTAAGAGTTGGACAATATCGGGATATCGGCAAAAAAGCCATTATCGGACATCTCTAGGTAAAACACATACAAAACACATTGAAAATAATTGGCCCCATTTGTCCATACTACACCCAGTTCTAGTGCTCACACTTCTGATTTTTTCTTAAGCCACTTTTTCAGTTTTGTGGAGAAAAGTTGAATGTTCAACTGTGACTTTAAAGTGCAGTGGCAAAGAGTTCCACAGATGTGAGGCACCTTTCTACTCTACAGCTGGAGTCTGCACACCTTCACTACTCTATCTTTGTATTCCTTGACACACCACATCAGAGACTAATCCATTAAGACACTTAAAAATAGCTTTTAAAAATGAGAAATTTATAAAATGATCAAAACTCATCATGTTATATTTTTGGGTAATATGGCCTGCGATGAGGTGGCGACTTGTCCAGGGTGTACCCCGCCTTCCGCCCGATTGTAGCTGAGATAGGCTCCAGCGCCCCCCGCGACCCCGAAGGGAATAAGCGGTAGAAAATGGATGGATGGATGGCAGTGATGATGCTTCATTGGTTTTTGGTCAAATATCATTAGTGTTTGTTTATGTAATAATAACTAATAATAACTGGGATTTATATAGCGCTTTTCTAAGTACCCAAAGTCGCTTTACATGTTAAAAACCCATCATTCATTCACACCTGGTGGTGGTAAGCTACTTTCATAGCCACAGCTGCCCTGGGGTAGACTGATGGAAGCGTGGCTGCCAATTTGCGCCTACGGCCCCTCCGACCACCACCTATCATTCATTCAACATTCATTCACCAGTGTGAGCGGCACCGGGGGGCAAGGGTGAAGTGTCCTGCCCAAGGACACAACGGCATGGTAAGAAGCGGGGAGCGAACCTGCAACCCTCAGGTTTCTGACACGGGCGCTCTACCCACTACGCCATGCCGCCCCAATGTAATGACAACAGAGGCTTCACTACACATTTCATGGCACAATATGACATATGGGAACAAATCATTGCATGCAAGTAAACATGTGGAGCTTGAATTGATTGATTGATTGATTGAAACTTGTATTAGTAGATTGCACAGTACAGTACATATTCCATACAACTGACCACTAAATGGTAACACCCGAATAAGTTTTTCAACTTGTTTAAGTCAGGGTCCACTTCAATCAATTTATGGTAACAGATAAACAAGGTCTAATAAGCCTGAAACAGTTTATATTTATTTTTGTGGTCTTAGTCATTTTTATAATAGGGCCATCACATTTTAGCTTAGGGTCCAAAATAACACCCAAATATTTAAATTCCTTTACCTGCTCTATTTTATTTTGATTGATGTTGACCTGAATTTCATTGAATGATTGTTTCTTCAAAGAGAAACCCATTGAGACTGTTTTGTTATGATTTAGGGTTAAAGAGTTATTCTGAAGCCGTGTTGATATTTCAGCAGGCTGTCAGTTTAATATCTCTGAAGCCTGTTGAGGCGTGTCTGCTGCCACATAAATGATCGTATCATCTGCGGACATTTGGCATATGGTATCTGTGCAAATATTGGTGAGGTCATTAATATATATACTGAAAAGCAAGCAGGCCTAATTGTTGTCACTTATTGTGCCACATGCAACTACAGCTGCCCTTACACCAGGAGATACTTGCGATAATATTATCAAATATCTTAATATTTGTTCAATTCCCAGTACAACTCCGACTAGTCAATGACAAATGACCACAAAACAGCATCACGTCGATGACGCACTACTTAAAGAAACAATTTAAATGTGCCAGTGAAGTGAAGTGAATGATATTTATATAGCGCTTTTCTCTAGTGACTCAAAGCGCTTTTACATAGTGAAACCCAATATCTAAGTTTAATTTAAACCAGTGTGGGTGGCACTGGGAGCAGGTGGGTAAAGTGTCTTGCCTAAGGACACAACAGCAGTGACTAGGGATCGAACCTGGAACCCTCAAGTTGCTGGCATGGCCACTCTACCAACCGAGCTATACCACCAGTGAATAACAGAGGTGGGTAGAGTAGCCAAAAATGACACCCATGAGCACCGTTGCTCTTGAGTCTTGAGGAAAATCAGAAATGTGAGCACTAGAACTGGGTGTAGTATAGACAAATGGGGCTAATTATTTTTCTATTTTGTACTTGTCTTAATCCTTTTTTACGTGTTTTTCACTTTTCTTTCAAAGCTTAAAGGCCTACTGAAATGAATTTTTTTTATTTAAACGGGGATAGCAGATCTATTCTATGTGTCATACTTGATCATTTCGCGATATTGCCATATTTTTGCTGAAAGGATTTAGTATAGAACAACGACGATAAAGATTGCAACTTTTGGTATCTGATAAAAAAAAGGCTTGCCCCTACCGGAAGTAGCGTGACGTAGTCAGTTGAACATATACGCAAAGTTCCCTATTGTTTACAATGATGGCCGCATGAAGTGAGAGAGATTCGGACCGAGAAAGCGACAATTTCCCCATTAATTTGAGCGAGGATGAAAGATTTGTGGATGAGTAAAGTGCAAGTGAAGGACTAGTGGGGAGTTGAAGCTATTCAGATAGGGAAGATGCTGTGAGAGCCGGGGGTGACCTGATATTCAGCTGGGAATGACTACAACAGTAAATAAACACAAGACATATATATACTCTATTAGCCACAACACAACCAGGCTTATATTTAATATGCCACAAATTAATCCTGCATAAAAACACCTGCGTGTTTGTTATGCTAGCTCCTAGCTCCTCTGCTAGCTCCTAGCTCCATAGAACACGCCAATACAATTCAAACACCTGATCAACACACACAATCACTCAGCCCAAAAGACCGTTTACCTAACCCAAGGTTCATAAAGCTTATATATTTTTAAAAAGTTACGTACGTGACGCGCACATATGGTCAAGTTATCGAATGTTTAGCAGCCAAGGCTGCATACTCACGGTACCTGATATTCAGCTGGGAATGACTACAACAGTAAATAAACACAAGACATATATATACTCTATTAGCCACAACACAACCTGGCTTATATTTAATATGCCACAAATTAATCCTGCATAATAACACCTGCGTGTTTGTTATGCTAGCTCCTAGCTCCTCTGCTAGCTCCTAGCTCCATAGAACACGCCAATACAATTCAAACACCTGATCAACACACACAATCACTCAGCCCAAAAGACCGTTCACCTAACCCAAGGTTCATAAAGCTTATATATTTTTAAAAAGTTACGTACGTGACGCGCACGTACGGTACGGTACGTGTTATGCTAGCTCCTAGCTCCTCTGCTAGCTCCTAGCTCCATAGAACACGCCAATACAATTCAAACACATGATCAACACACACAATCACTCAGCCCAAAAGACCGTTCACCTAACCCAAGGTTCATAAAGCTTATATATTTTAAAAAAGTTACGTACATACGCAAAAAAAAGCCAAAGCTGCATACTCACAGTAGCACGTCTGCGTCTTTGTCATCCAAATCAAAGTAATCCTGGTAAGAGTCTGTGTTGTCCCAGTTCTCTACAGGCGTCTGTGTATCCAAATCAAAAGTCCTCCTGGTTAGAGTCTCTGTTATCCGAGTTCTTCCATCTTGACTGCATCTTTCGGGAATGTAAACAAAGAAGCGCCGGCTGTGTACTGTTGTGGCTGACTACGTTAGAAAAATACGTCCATTTCGCACCGACAACTTTCTTCTTTGCTTGCTCGGTTTCCTTCTCCATAATGCAATGAACATGATTGAAACAGATTCACGAACACAGATGTCCAGAATACTGTGGAATTATGAAATGAAAACAGAGCTTTTTCGTATCTGCTTCAATGTGGAAGGCATACCCGTGTTCGCCGGGCTACGTCACACGCATACGTCATCCTCAGAGGCGTTTCGAACCGGAAGTTTAGCGGCAAATTTAAAATGTCACTTTATAAGTTAACCCGGCCGTATTGGCATGTGTTATAATGTTAAGATTTCATCATTGATATATAAACTATCAGACTGCGTGGTCGGTAGTAGTGGGTTTCAGTAGGCCTTTAACCACGGATGAGGATGGCAAATGAGCCTGTGCCTAGAAGTCTTATGTACTTTGACATCTGTTACCTATGGGTAGCAATGTTTATGTCTAATTAGGGCTGGGCGATATTTTTACTTAAACTCGATATTCGATATATATATTGATTTGTAACACTGTTACAAATATGCGCCACACTGTGAATCCACATCAAACAAGAATGACAAACACATTCGCACCGTAACACAACAAACACAACAGAACAAATGCCCAGAACCCCTTGCAGCACTAACTCTTCCGGGACACTACAATATACACCCCCCGCTACACCCCTAACCCCACCTCAACCCCGCCCACCTCAACCTCCTCATGCTCTCTCAGGGAGAGCATGTCCCAAATTCCAAGCTGCTGTTTTGAGGCATGTTAAAAAAAAGTCAATAATAAATATGGCAGTGCCATGTTGGCATTTTTTTTTTCCATAACTTGAGTTGATTTATTTTGGAAAACCTTGTTACATTGTTTAATGCATCCAGCGGGGCATCACAACAAAATTAGGCATAATAATGTGTTAATTCCACGACTGTATATATCGGTATCGGTTGATATCGGAATCGGTAATTAAGAGTTGGACAATATCGGAATATCAGGAAAAAAGCCATTATCGTACATCTCTAGTATTAACAGCACAGAAAATAAATTGTTTAAGTAGCACAGAATTACATAACATAAATAAAATAGAAACATTTTATTTCTATGGAAAAATAAATAACACAGCTGTGCAAATAATACAAAATGTATCAAACTCAGATAAAAAAAAAAAACATTTGCAGGCAGGCACTTTTGAACACAAGATACACTTACCATTAGTGCATCAACCCAAGAAAACCCTCCCTCCCCCATTCACACTCATCCACACTCATTTACACAAAAGGGGCTGTCTCTTTCTGTTATTAAAAAAAATAAATCTTTTGGTTCCTACAATATAGAATAATACAGTCTGCAAGGGATACAGTCTTTAGAGCACACATGATTGTGCGTGGTGCTGGTCCACTAACATTTTCATTAATTACTATCTTTTATGTAATTGTTTTTATATTGCTTTACTTTCAAACAAAACAAACAAAGGACCTTAACTTCACCAGACCAGGTTGTCAATGAAATCAGATTGTTCAAAAGGGTTCTTAAAACCAGGTCCAGATCGGGCCCAGCAACACACACCTTCACCCATGTACACCAAAAACCAGGGAACACAACAGGTTGCATACAATCCACATACAAAAATACATTTTCAAATTAAGCACCCATGTACAGTCCACATCACATCCAAGTCGAACTCAGCAACACATACCTTCATTTATGTACACTTAAAATAGGGAATACAACAACAGATTGCATATCATATATAAACAAAATGACATTTTCAAAATAAGCCTTTGAGGACTTCCCATCTTTTTTTTATGTTTTTTGGCATCATTATCGTTTTCAACCATATAATTTTCTAAAGTTAAAAAATACTGAATAAATGTTTTAAAGAAAGAAATACTAAGTGAATATCTGTTTTTGGCCTTAAAAATAAACCTTTTACCGAGTACTATAATTAAATTGACTAAATCATGACTGTCAATGAACTCTCCTAAAATAACAGAAACCACATCAAGCGTCATAAACAAACCAATCTTTAAACACATTTTTTCAGAAGACACAATATGACAATACCAAAACAAATGTAGGGTGGATTCAGGCTCCTGACAACAAAATCGGCAGTCATCTGACTCTGTCATATTCCATATTTTTAACATTTTTCCTGTGGGTAGGAAGTTATAAATAATTTTAATTTGAAAATAACGATTTTGCACATCGATAGTGGTTTTGTAGATTAATTTGAATATTGCATCCCACGGCAACGGGCAGTCAAAAAAGTCCTCCCATTTTCCATATGTGTTGTATGGGGCAGCCTTCAAATATTTCTTTATTAAATAAAACTTATATATTTTTTAAATTTATTTTAGTTCCTTTTTGCCAACTAGAATTTCTTATTAAGGGTTTACAAACTAATAATTTAGTAGTTCCATAATTAATTTGTTTCCATCTTTTCCCAATGACTCCAGTTAGTTGATTAAATGAAAAGCTTGAACAAACATCACCATACATAGTTGTAAATTCATCATATTTTATAATTTTACCATTCTCATTGATAATGTCATTGACAAAAATGATTCCTCTTTCAAGCATATTTTTCCAAAAGAAAGGCTTTCCATCTATTACAATATTAGAGTTCATCCATATTATCTGCTGCAAAATATCATCTCTTTTTTTTGGTAGATAAAATTGAAAACACCACTATGAGTGGATTGTTTCCTTTATGAAGCCCGCCATGTTTCCCAGCAGACTCTCTGGGAGGGGATCACTTGTAAAAAAGGATACAATTTCTTTTGATACAGTACATGTTTTTTGTCCAACAGGACATTTGTGTACCACTCAATGTTTAAATACATCTTTGGAACAATTGATGCTTTTAAAGACAGACACATAGCTTCAAGGTTGAGAAGTTTCAGGCCCCCATATTCATATTCATTGTACAAAACCTTTCTTTTAATCCTTTCTGGTTTGCCGTCCCAGACAAAATCGAAGACCCTCCGCTCATAAATCTTAAAAAAGTTTTGTGATGGAGCTGGTAATGACAAAAACAAATAAATAAATTGGGGAATAATTAACGAGTTGACAATAGATATGGATGTTCTTATACATGCAAGCACGTCTTGGAAGGAGGAAGTGGAGGAGTTTAGTAGCTCGTGGAGGGAGAGCAAGGAACACAACAAATTGATTGATTGATTGATTGATTGATTGAAACTTTTATTAGTAGATTGCACAGTACAGTACATATTCCGTACAATTGACCACTAAATGGTAACACCCGAATAAGTTTTTCAACTTGTTTAAGTCGGGGTCCACGTTAATCAATTCATGGTAAATAAGCAGTGTTTGCTCATTTTAACGTGAAATAAATTACATCGATATTACGATATTTTCTTAATTCATATCTTGTTTAAAAATATATCGATACATCTTACAAACTGGATATATCGCCAAGCCCGACTTGTCATAATCCTTTTAAAGGTGTTTTTCCACTTTTCTTTCAAAGCTTAACCAGGAACGAGGATGTACTTTGACATCAGTTACCTACGGGTAGCAATGTTTATGTCTAATAAATAAATAAATAAAAAAAGATGTAGCGCTCAGTCACTCAGTGATGGACTTCCTCCCTCGCGTCTCTAAGTGGGTGCTAGTTAATTACCGGGGTCTGGGCTGAAGAGAGGTGTCTCTTACCAACCAGCCAGCCAGCGAAGGCGCCTTGTTGACTCCCAGTCGCTGCGCCCGAGCGCTCAGAATAGCAGAAGGCCAAGTCTATTAAAGTGCGGCGGGTTCATTTGTCACAGCTTCCCTGTAACGACCAGGTATGGGCGCTGATGAATGGCCTGACCTTTTCCTTCCTCCTTATAATCATGTGTTCCCGTTGGATTCCCAAACTTCATTTGTAGATGTCTTAGACGCCAAGGCGATCCATGTACGTACGGCGTACGCCAGCCGAGTCTGAGGCGCACCTTTACGATGATTACCGGCAAAAATCTGATTGTGTGACAAGAACTACACTGAGATTTTGCTACAGTCTCATTGACTCCCTTCTTACTGGTTTTGTCAAAAGTGGGCTGATAGAGGACCCCAGGATGCAGAGTCCAAAGGCCACGTGCTTGTCAAAAATTTAAATTTTCTATTGAAAGGGGTCATTCTGGGTATTTTTTTTTTCTACATGAAAAAGACGTCCTTGTGGTCTACATAACATGTAACGGTGGTTCTTTGGTCCAAATTATGTTTTACAGACCGTCTTCAAGCCGCAGTCTTATTTAAGTTCCTCCAGGCCGAGCCCCCTTCGACTGTGTCACCGCCATGTTGTCGTTTTTAGCGCTTACATAGAGTCTACAGGCGTCAGATTGGATCCAGGACTGGACTCGCTGACCACACGGCGACCTCTGCTCCCCACTCTCCACACATTTATTTTACACCGCGCGTGCAAGCACTCCTCCGGGGAGGTGTGCAAGGAAGGCAGTTATCTCGCCTTGGCAACGCAGTGCAGATAGTATAAGTGTTGAAGAGGTCCAGGCCCCGCCCCCATCTGCTCATAACGGCCAATTAAAATGTGATTGGTTGATCTCTCGGTTATTGCTATTACGACATGTGGAGTGCATTAAATAACAGGAATGCACACTTGTCAATATAAACAAGTATCAAAGAATCATATTGCACATAGTCTACAAAGTATCCAGTAACAAACGTGTCCGCAACACTCAACTTACTGTGGGGTGAATTATTGTGGCCACGGAGTGTCCCCAAAAACACTGTTACCACTGCACTTCAATTTAAAGACAGCGTTCCAGTCGGTTAACAATAAAGAGGGTATTTTGTTTCATATTTAGCTGCTATTCAGCTACTGTATATAAGCACGGTTTTCAAAAAGAACAAAAGTATGCCCCATAGTCAATCAATCAAAGTTGACTCATATAGCCCTTAATCGCAAATGTCTCAAAGGGCTGCACAAGCCACAACGACATCGAAAAAAACTAAACCCAATGGGAACAAGGAGACATCAATAAATCAATCAATCAATGTTTACCTATATAGCCCTAAATCACAAGTGTCTAAAAGGGCTGCACAAGCCACAACGACATCCTTGGTTCAGATCCCACATAAGGGCAAGGAAAAACTCAACCCAGTGGGATGTCAATGAGAATGACAATGAGAAACCTTGGAGAGGACCGCAGATGTGGGTAACCCCCCCACCCCCTCTAGGGGAGACCGGATGCAATGGACGTCGAGTGGGTCTGACATAATATGGTGAAAATCCAGTCCATAGTAGATCTAACATAATAGTGAGAGTCCAGTCCATAGTAGATCTAACATAATAGTGAGAGTCCAGTCCATAGTAGATCTAACATAATAGTGAGAGTCCAGTCCATAGTGGATCTAACATAATAGTGTGAGAGTCCAGTCCATAGTGGATCTAACATAATAGTGAGAGTCCAGTCCATAGTGGATCTAACATAATAGTGTGAGAGTCCAGTCCATAGTGGATCTAACATAATAGTGTGAAAGTCCAGTCCATAGTGGATCTAACATAATAGTGTGAGAGTCCAGTCCATAGTGGATCTAACATAATAGTGAGAGTCCAGTCCATAGTGGATCTAACATAATAGTGAGAGTCCAGTCCATAGTGGATCTAACATAATATTGTGAGAGTCCAGTCCATAGTGGATCTAACATAATAGTGAAAGTCCAGTCCATAGTGGATCCAACATAATAGTGAAAGTCCAGTCCATAGTGGATCCAACATAATAATGAAAGTCCAGTCCATAGTGGATCTAACATAATATTGTGAGAGTCCAGTCCATAGTGGATCTAACATAATAGTGAGAGTCCAGTCCATAGTGGATCTAACATAATAGTGAGAGTCCAGTCCATAGTGGATCTAACATAATAGTGAGAGTCCAGTCCATAGTGGATCTAACATAATAGTGTGAGAGTCCAGTCCATAGTGGATCTAACATAATAGTGAGAGTCCAGTCCATAGTGGATCTAACATAATAGTGTGAGAGTCCAGTCCATAGTGGATCTAACATAATAGTGTGAAAGTCCAGTCCATAGTGGATCTAACATAATAGTGTGAGAGTCCAGTCCATAGTGGATCTAACATAATAGTGAGAGTCCAGTCCATAGTGGATCTAACATAATAGTGAGAGTCCAGTCCATAGTGGATCTAACATAATATTGTGAGAGTCCAGTCCATAGTGGATCTAACATAATAGTGAAAGTCCAGTCCATAGTGGATCCAACATAATAGTGAAAGTCCAGTCCATAGTGGATCCAACATAATAATGAAAGTCCAGTCCATAGTGGATCTAACATAATATTGTGAGAGTCCAGTCCATAGTGGATCTAACATAATAGTGAGAGTCCAGTCCATAGTGGATCTAACATAATAGTGAGAGTCCAGTCCATAGTGGATCTAACATAATAGTGAGAGTCCAGTCCATAGTGGATCTAACATAATAGTGAGAGTCCAGTCCATAGTGGATCTAACATAATAGTGTGAGAGTCCAGTCCATAGTGGATCTAACATAATAGTGAGAGTCCAGTCCATAGTGGATCTAACATAATAGTGAGAGTCCAGTCCATAGTGGATCTAACATAATAGTGAGAGTCCAGTCCATAGTGCAGGGGTCACCAACGCGGTGCCCGCGGGCACCAGGTCGCCCGTAAGGACCAGACGAGTCGCCCGCGGGCCTGTTCTAAAAAAAAAATAAATAAATTAAAATATATATATATATATATATATATATATATATATATATATATATATATATATATATATATATATATATATATATATATATATATATATATATATATATATATATATATATATTTTAAAATTAAATCTACATAGAAAAAACACAAGATACACTTTCAATCAGTGCATCAACCCAAACAACCTCCCCCATGCACACTCATCCACACCCACTCACACAAAAGGGGTTATTTCTTTCTGCTACCAATATTCTGGTTCCCACAACATAGACAACACATCTGCAAGGGACACAGTCCCTGAAGCACACATGATTGTATAGGCTGCTGGTCCACTAACATTTTCATTAATTACTATTTTTTATGTAATTATTTTTATATTGTTTTACTTTCTTTTTTATCCAAGAAAATGTTTTTTATTTATTTATCTTATTTTATTTAATTTTTTAAAAAAGGGCCTTATCTTCAACAGACCAGGTTGTCAATGAAATTAGATTTGTTTAAAGGGTTTTTTAAACCAGGCCCAGTGCAGATAATGTCCAAGTCGGACTCAGCAACACACACCTTCATTTATGTACACAGAAAAAAATTAGGGAACACAACAGATTGCATATAATTTATAAACAAAATTACATTTTCAAAATAAGCATTTATGTACAGTCCAGATTATGTCCAGGTCACTCAAATGAGGGAACACAACAACAGATATCATATAATCTATAAACATAATTATACTTTCAAAATAAGCCTTTGAGGACTTCTCATCTTTTTTTTAATGTTTTTTGGCATCATTATCGTTTTCAACCATGTAACTTTCTAAAGTTAGAAAATACTGAATAAATGTTTTAAAGAAAGTAATACTAAGTGAATATCTGTTTTTGGCCTTAAAAATAAACATTTTACCGAGTACTATAATTAAATTGACTAAATCATGATTGTCAATGAACTCTCCTAAAATAACAGAAACCACATTAAGCTTCGTAAACAAACCAATCCTTAAACACATTTTTTCAACTTCCACCCAAAACAAAGACACAATATGACAATACCAAAACAAATGCAGGGTGGATTCAGGCTCCTGACAACAAAATCGGCAATCATCTGACTCTGTCATATTCCATAATTTTAACTATTTCCCTGTGGGTAAGAAGTTATAAATAATTTTAATTTGAAAATAACGATTTTGCACATCGATAGAGGTTTTATAGATTAGTTTGAATATGGCATCCCATGGCAACGGGCAGTCAAAAAAGTCCTCCCATTTTCCATTTGTGTTGTATGAGGCAGCCTTCAAAGATTTCTTTATTAAATAAAAATTATATATTTTTCCATTTATTTTAGTTCCTTTTTGCCAACTAGAATTTCTTATTAGAGGTTTACAAACTAATAATTTAGTAGTTCCATAATTAATTATTTGTTTCCATCTTTTCCCAATGACTCCAGTTAGTTGATAAAATGAAAAGCTTGAGCAAGCATCACCATACATAGCTCTAAATTCATCATACTTCCTAATTTTACCATTCTCATTGATAATATCATTGACAAAAATGATTTCTCTTTCAAACATATTTTTCCAAAAGAAAGGCTTTCCATCTATTACAATATTAGAGTTCATCCATATTAACTGCTGCAAAATATCGTCTCTTTTTTCTGGCACATAAAATTGAAAACACCACTATGAGTGGATTGTTTCCTTTATGAACCCCGCCATGTTTCCCAGCAGACTCTCTGGGAGGGGATCACTTGTAAAAAAGGATACAATTTCTTTTGATACAGTACATGTTTTTTGTCCAACAGGACATTTGTGTACCACTCAATGTTTAAATACATCTTTGGAACAATTGATGCTTTTAAAGACAGACACATTTTATTGAATAAACATTTGGGAGAAAAATGTGTGTGTTTAAAAATTCAGTTTGTTAAATAACAGTGTTTTAAAATGCAGTGTAAAAAATCAGAGCAGAAAAAAAATCTCTCGTCTGGTCCTTACGGGCGACCTGGTGCCCGCGGGCACCGCGTTGGTGACCCCTGGCCTAGATCTTCCAGATTTTCTGGGACAACAACACCAAGTATGTTAACTGGTCCATCTGTCCACAAAACAGGCACTTTGCATTCCATTCGAAAGGACGTTCCCTTTAGATTTCCGATCCTTAACATTTTACATTTATCATAATTAAGCTTAAGGCCAGATTGCTGTGAAAATATGTCCAAAAGATTAAGAAGGTTCCGCAAACAATGAGGAAAAATCTTATCTTTGTGAATCAGCCTTTTCTGACATGAACTTCATCAAGAACAAACACAGAACACGCCTCACTGATGCACATCTGCAAGACTCACTCAGAGTTGCAGTGTCAAGTTACACACCAGAGTACAACACACTAGTTAACAGTGTGCAATGCCAGGCTTCCCACTAACTGACAAAGAAACAGATAACAGATTTGGTGTCCAGTTCAAAGTGTGACATGATTTAAAAATTTGAGAGTTGACTTTTGTATTTTACATGAGTTATTATTTGTACAAACATGGTGCAAAGTAATTCATGATTTGTTAAAAAATGTTAGTGGCTAGCTAGTTAAAATGGGATATTGTGATTTCACAAGACTGTCTTAGAAGTGATCATTTGAAAATGTTCAATTTGAAAAATGTGCACTTAGAGAAAATATAAAAATAAAGTGTTGCATATTGATATTTATCTGTTTCTATATATATTCATTGTGAGAAATCATTAAGATGATCAGTGTTTCCACAAAGATAAATATCATTAATTATTAATAATAACAGAGTTAAAGGTAAATTGAGCAAATTGGCTACTTCTGGCAATTTATTTAAGTGTGTATCTAACTGGTAGCCCTTCGCATTAATAAGTACCCAAGAAGTAGCCCTTGGTTTCAAAAAAGTTGGTGACCCCTGCCATAGTGGATCTAACATAATAGTGAGAGTCCAGTCCATAGTGGATCTAACATAATAGTGAGAGTCCAGTCCATAGTGGATCTAACATAATAGTGAGAGTCCAGTCCATAGTGGATCTAACATAATAGTGAGAGTCCAGTCCATAGTGGATCTAACATAATAGTGAGAGTCCAGTCCATAGTGGATCTAACATAATAGTGAGAGTCCAGTCCATAGTGGATCTAACATAATATTGTGAGAGTAATTAATTTGCTGCCTTTTTTAATTGTTTATTAAACGTAAATGTTGCAATTTCAACGCATCACCAACTTAATTATAGTCACCAAATAAAAGTAAAAAACATACGTTCACAAAACTTGTAAACATTTATCGGAAAAGCTGCATCAAAAGTAGCATTTGTTTACAGTGTACGACTTATATGGGTAGTGTTGGCCTAAAAAAACATGTTTAAAAATCTGCTTTTAAAATTTTATATACAAAAATCACAGAATGTGAAACAATCTATAAAAGAAACTAGAGCAACTCCAACCCAATCCCACATTTACAAGATTTAAGATACACATGTACAAAGCAATTGCTAAAAAAATAAAAATACAAGAAACAGTATTGATACTAAGAGTAATAATAATATTAATACTACTGTAAGGAAAGGATTCATATGGCCCAATTCTTGGGTGGAGGGGGGGTCAATCATTTTGCAATGCAGTCTGCTGAAAATTATGGAAAGCGCCACTCTACATAACAACAGACGCTGTGGTCAAAGTTGGAATTGCCACAAAACACATTTTAAGATATTCCACACTCTACTGCCATCTGGCGATTTAAGTGGATAATGCACACATCCATCCATCCACCCATCCATTTTCTACCGCTTGTCCCTTTTGGGTCGCGGGGGGTGCTGGAGCCTATCTCAGCTGCATTCGGGCGGAAGGCGGCGTACACCCTGGACAAGTCGCCACCTCATCGCAGGGCCAACACAGATAGACAGACAACATTCACACACCCACCCCCCAAATGTGTCACGTTTCATGTGTCAGGTAAACCGCAGAGAATCAATTGAATTTTCAAAAAACATTTCCTAGAACTAGATTTTCAAATTATGCCTTGACTTAAAATGGGAAAATTGTGATTTGGATGTGAATTATTTGTTCTAGCAGCCCTATTGGTTACTGCATCATCTCTATCATTTTTCTTTTCAGTTTCAAAGGTAACTTGACTTTCGATGGCCATGGTACCAATTTTGTATGTAAATGTATATGTGTGTGCATCATCCCGACACCCTTACCACCATTTACCAGCCACTGTCCTTGAGCACGAGCATAAAGCATGAGACAGTGGGACAAAGCACAAACTGGACGTAATTACAGCAAGATGACAAATGCCACAACGAGCTATTTACTCCCTCCGCTGCGCTTGCCCGCAAACACGCATTATTAGCACAACATTGACTCAAGTCATCGTAAGTACGACTGCGCCTAAGTGGCGACAAGTGCAGACTTATTTATTTGTTTTGGGCTAGCGAGGATAGAGACTGTTGGATGGCCTGTCAGCAATGCAGGCAGCCATGTCCGAAGCAGCAGGGTCGCGCGGCCAACACTAATTACATTGATGAATGGCGCTGGCTGGCTGTTCAGCTCATAGCCATTTGTACAGCATCTGTGACCCAAACCAATGCCATACATGAAGGACAAAACATTCAGAGTATAAAGACAAGGACAGACTGTCATTTATCAGGGGGGCGGCAGAAAATATTGGATTTAGTCATTGCAGACTCAACTGACTTATTTTCCCCAGTAACAGAATACATCAGACATTACAAATACATCAGTTGTTTGTATGAACTGAATCATCAGTTTGAATAAGATATCATGTAAATGGTGGGTTATTTTGCAGCCGTACAAGGCTACTAAAAGTTTGCATGTATTAAAACTAGGGCTGTCAAACCTTTTCAATATTTAATCGCGATTAATCACATTTTCTTCATAGTTAACTCAAAATGATTAAAATTAATCGCAGATAGACATCCATTTTCATCATTAAAGGCCTACTGAAAGCCACTACTACCGACCACGCAGTCTGATAGTTTATATATCAATGATGAAATCTTAACATTGCAACACATGCCAATACGGCCGGGTTAGATTAGTAAAGTGCAATTTTAAATTTCGCGCAAAATATCCTGCTGAAAACGTCTCGATATGATGACGCCTGCGCGTGACGTCACGGATTGTAGAGGACATTTTGGGACAGCATTGTGGCCAGCTATTAAGTCCTCTGTTTTCATCGCAAAATTCCACAGTATTCTGGACATCTGTGTTGGTGAATCTTTTGCAATTTGTTCAATGAACAATGGAGACAGCAAAGAAGAAAGCTGTAGGTGGGAAGCGGTGTATTTCGGCCGGCTGCAGCAACACAAACACGTAGCAGGTGTTTCATTGTTTACATTCCCGAAAGATGACAGTCAAGCTTTACCATTGGCTTGTGGAGAACTGGGACAACAGAGACTCTTACCAGGAGGACTTTGAGTTGGATACGCAGACGCGGCACCGTGAGTACGCAACCAGAATGTTGCCATAAGCATTTTGTTTAATTTGTATGTGTAACGCAGTACGCAGCTGCGGCTTCCAAACAACAGAAAAAGAAAACTTATATTTATGTGGCTGAATGAAAAAAAACAAGATCTTTTTTGTCTTCAAGAAACGCATTCAACACATTTAGATGAAGAAAAATGGAGAAAAGAATGGGATGGTCCAATTTTCTTTTCACATGGTTACAGAAATTCAAAAGGTGTTATGATTTTGATAAGAAAAAACTTTAATTTTCAATTTAACTCTATAGAAAAAGACTCACAAGGACGTTGGCTAATATTAAATATGATTATTCAAGGTCAAAAGATGTGTGTTTTGAATCTGTATGGGCCAAATGTTGATGAACCTTCCTTTTTTGAAGAAATAAGTGACATGTTGCAAGAACAACAAGGGGAAATTATTATTGTGGGGGATTTTAACGTTGCTTTGGATAAAGTTCTGGACCGAAAAGGGAATTTTTCAATGGATTATCATCCTCAATCTTTACAAAAGATTCAAAATGTTATGGATGCATTTGATTTAATTGATATCTGGAGATTCAAAAACCCTAGGTTAGTACGGTATACATGGAGAAGACAAAACCAGGCAAGTCGTATTGACTATTTTTTGATATCATTTTCATTGCTAAACAAAGTGACTGCAATAGCAATCGATGATAAATTGCGTTCTGATCATAATTGTATAGGAATAAATATAGCAATTGAAGATAATACACGTGGGCCCGGATATTCAAAGTTTAATCAAATGCATCTACAGGATGATGAATTTATCGAAAAAACAAAGCAATTTATTACTGATTTTTTTAAAAATAATGTAGGATCTTCAAATCCCCAAATAGTCTGGGAAGCCTTCAAATGTTGTTTTAGAGGATATGCCATTGCATACTCTTCATGGAAAAAAAAAAAATTAAAGCGGCAGAACAGGAATTAAAGAAAGAAATTGAGGATTTACAAAAAAAAATATTTGATCGCTTGCCCGTACGTGGGTGCCGCTATGTGCATGTCACGTACGTAACTTTGGGGACTTTGCGGAAATATATGTGCTGTATGAACTTTGGGGAGGTGAACGGTACTTTGGGCTGTGGGATTGAGTGTGTTGTGCGGGTGTTTGATTTGTATGGACGGGAGGGGGGAGGTGTTTGTTATGCGGGATTAATTTGTGGCATATTAAATATAAGCCTGGTTGTGTTTTGGCTAATAGAGCTACTCTCTAATCGCTCTCGCTGCTGGTGGCCATGATTGTAAACAATGTGCAGATGTGAGGAGCTCCACAACCTGTGACGTCACGCGCATATCGTCTGCTACTTCCGGTACAGGCAAGGCTTTTTTATCAGCGACCAAAAGTTGCGAACTTTATCGTCGATGTTCTCTACTAAATCCTTTCAGCAAACATATGGCAATATCGCGAAATGATCAAGTATGACACATAGAATGGACCTACTATCCCCGTTTAAATAAGAAAATTGCATTTCAGTAGGCCTTTAATAAGTGTACCCTCAACAAATAATGTTCAGGTTTTTATTAGCATTTGTTTCAATTAAATGTTTTTTTAAACAGTTGTTGGAATAATTATGTATATATTATCACACAACTCTTATGCTTAAGGGCCGTTGCTATGGTTATTATTAATTGTGCTGAAGTGGTATTTTTCTTTGTCTGTGCAAAGCTGGCAATCCAAAAGATTGCCAGCCAGTCTCGTATCAGTGTTTGTTGTCCAGGAACGGCCTGCTGACTGCCAAGGCCGAACACCGCCGTGACGCAGACAGAGCAGAGACAAGGCGATATCACCAGTGTCAACACATTAGCATTTATTGTATAATCATATATTGTGTCTGACTGGAGCTGTCGAGAATACCCCCTTCCCTCAGCGACAGCTTCAGTGATGTAACCAGGGACCTCCCAAATAAAGAGAGGAAGCAGGTGGGCTAGACTTTAGAGTGAAGTTTGGATCTGTAACTAGAGTACAGCCCAAATAACGTCTTTCCTCAATTGAGCAAAATGTAACTCTGTCTCTGCATGATTCCTTGCTTCTCGCCTGTTTTAATAGATGTCATCAGTGTTTGAACCTGACAACAGTTCAACACAAAAAGGACATACACGCTTTTGAAGACAATAAAAAAAAAGATCTGCAGTGCATTGGTGTCTTACCAATTTTTTTTTATTTTGTAGGAATACATAATTTGTATTCTTGCTGTAGGAGCACTTGCATTCAGAGGAGGAGCTACACCATGTTTAGATATCAGTTTCCCGTATTAATAACACAAAATGTTGATTGTTCTGATCTTGCTTTGATTGTCAAAGATGTTTGGTAATGTAATCTGTAATATTTCTACCTGAATAAATGCTTCTGATACTATGTATATTACATGTTGTACAAGTTAATGTATTCATATCTCTGCATGACGATGGTTTAACCTTCTCTATTTATTGAAAAAAAGTGCAATATTCAGGCTGCAAAACATTCTGTAATTGAGGACTATCAACTAGAACATGTTATAAAAGAAGACGCACAATATTTCAACCTGCCACAAAATGTCCTATTGATGGGCTGGCATTTATTTAGGTAGAAATATTGTATCCCTGATTACATTACAAAACATCTTTGACAAAGTTTTTTTGAACAACTGTATTGTTGATAAATGAGGTAAATTATTGGTATTGTTCATTATCAATAGCGCTATTTCTATTGGTATTTGTATTGCTCCATTTGTAGTGTAATAATGCTCATTGTCATTTCTGTATTATTATTTATTTCGCTAACTGCTTCTTTGCTATCACTTTTACCATCATATTTGTACATATCCTATTTGCTGATGTTGCTCTATTGTTGTTGTTGTTGTTGTTATTGTTGTGTTTGCTGTTGTTGTCTTTGTCTCTCTGTCTTATCCCCCTCTTGTCCCCACAATTTCCCCCTCTGTCTTCCTTGTTTTCCCTCTTTCTACCCCCTCCTGCTCCGGCCCGGCTGCACCAAATGATAATATAAATACATTTAAAGGCCTACTGAAAGCCACTACTACCGACCACACAGTCTGATAGTTTATATATCAATGATGAAATCTTAACATTGCAACACATGCCAATACGGCCGGGTTAACTTATAAAGTGCAATTTTAAATTTCCCGCTAAACTTCCGGTTGAAAACGTCTATGTATGATGACGTATGCGCGTGGCGTCACGGATTGAACGGAAGTATTGGGACACCATTGTGTCCCAATACAAACAGCGTCTGTTTTCTTCGAAAAATTCCACAGTATTCTGGACATCTGTGTTGGTGAATCTTTTGCAATTTGTTTAAAGAACAATGGAGACAGCAAAGAAGAAAGCTGTAGGTGGGATCGGTGTATTAGCGGCTGGCTACTGCAACACAAGCAGGAGGACTTTGAGTTGGATAGCAGACGCGCTATCCAACGCTAGCCGCCGACCGCACAGATGATCGGGTGAAGTCCTTCGTCGCGCCGTCGATCGCTGGAACGCAGGGGAGCATGGGTCGTGATGAGCAGATGAGGGCTGGCGTAGGTGGAGAGCTAATGTTTTTAGCATAGCTCTGTCGAGATCCCGTAGCTAAGTTAGCTTCAATGGCGTCAATAGCAACAGCATTGCTAGGCTTCGCCAGGCTGGACAGCATTAACCGTGTAGTTACAGGTCCAGGGTTTGGTTCGGTGTCTCCTAATAGTAGTATTGTTGATCTTCTGTCTATCCTTCCAGTCAGGGGCATGTTTCTTCTGTTTCTATCCGCAGTTAAGCACAATGCTATCACGTTAGCTCCGAAGCTAAAGTGCTTCACCGATGTATTGTCGTGGAGATAAAAGTCACTGTGAATGTCCATTTCGCGTTCTCGACTCTCATTTTCAAGAGGATATAGTATCCGAGGTGGTTTAAAATACAAATCCGTGATCCACAATAGAAAAAGGAGAAAGTGTGGAATCCAATGAGCCCTTGTACCTAAGTTACGGTCAGAGCGAAAAAAGACACACCCTGGCGTACTGCACTGCACTCTAATCCTTCACTCTCACTTTCCTCATCCACGAATCTTTCATCCTCGCTCAAATTAATGGGGTAATCGACGCTTTCTCGGTCCGAAACGCTCTCGCTGCTGGTGTAAACAATGTGCAGATGTGAGGAGCTCTTCAACCTGTGACGTCACGCTACTTCCGGTACAGGCAAGGCTTTTTATATCAGCGACCAAAAGTTGCGAACTTTATCGTCGTTGTTCTCTACTAAATCCTTTCAGCAAAAATATGGCAATATCGCGAAATGATCAAGTATGACACATAGAATGGATCTGCTATCCCTGTTTAAATAAGAACATTTCATTTCAATAGGCCTTTAACCTTCTCTATTTATTGAAAAAAAAGTGCAATATTCAGGCTGCAAAACATTCTGTAATTGAGGACTATCAACTAGAACAGGGGTCACCAACGCGGTGCCCGCGGGCACCAGGTAGCCCGTTTGGACCAGATGAGTAGCCCGCTGGCCTGTTCTAAAAATAGCTCAAATAGCAGCACTTACCAGTGAGCTGCCTCTATTTTTTTATTTTATTTATTTACTAGCAAGCTGGTCTCGCTTTCCTCAACATTTTTAATTCTAAGAGAGACAAAACTCAAATAGAATTTGAAAATCCAAGAAAATATTTTAAAGACTTGGTCTTAGCTTGTTTAAATAAATTCATTTATTTTTTACTTTGCTTCTTATAACTTTCAGAAAGACAATTTTAGAGAAAAAATACAACCTTAAAAATGATTTTAGGATTTTTAAACACATATACCTATGCAATGCCAGGCTTCCCACTAACTGACAAAGAAACAGATAACAGATTTGGTGCCCAGTTCAAATTGTGACATGATTTATTTAAAAATTTGAGAGTTGACTTTTGTACTTTACATGAGTTATTATTTGTACAAACATGGTGCAAAGTAATTCATGATTTGTTAAAAAAATGTTAGTGGCTAGCTAGTTAAAATGGGATATTGTGATTTCACAAGACTGTCTTAGAAGTGATCATTTGAAAATGTTCAATTTGAAAAATGTGCACTTAGAGAAAATATAAAAATAAAGTGTTGCATATTGATATTTATCTGTTTCCATATATATTTAATGTGAGAAATTATTAAGATGATCAGTGTTTCCACAAAGATAAATATCATTAATTATTAATAATAACATAGAGTTAAAGGTAAATTGAGCAAATTGGCTACTTCTGGCAATTTATTTAAGTGTGTATCTAACTGGTAGCCCTTCGCATTAATCACTACCCAAGAAGTAGCCCTTGGTTTCAAAAAGGTTGGTGACACCTGAACTAGAACATGTTATAAAAGAAGACGCACAATATTTCAACCTGCCACAAAATGTCCTATTGATGGAGTGGCATTTATTTAGGTAGAAATACTGTATCCCTGATTACATTACAAAACATCTTTGACAAAGTTTTTTTGAACAACTGTATTGTTGATAATAGAGGTAAATTATTGGTATTGTTCATTATCATTAGTGATATTTCTATTGGTATTTGTATTGCTCCATTTGTAGTGTAATAATGCTCATTGTCATTTCTGTATTATTATTTATTTCGCTAACTGCTTCTTTGCTATCACTTTTACCATCATATTTGTACATATCCTATTTGCTGTTGTTGCTCTATTGTTGTTGTTGTTGTTGTTGTTATTGTTGTGTTTGCTGTTGTTTTTGTCTCTCTGTCTTATCCCCCTCTTGTCCCCACAATTTCCTCCTCTTTTTTTCCTCTTTCTATCCCCTCCTGCTCCGGCCCGGCTGCACCAAATGATAATAAATATACATTTAATAGAGTCAAATACAAATAAGGCAACAAGAGAAGTATCCTACACTTCTTTTTTGTAAAGTGAATCTGAACAGCAGATATGGGCATCTACATCAACTATATGATTTGCCTGAGAAGCTGGACAGGATAAAAAATAAATAAATAAATACATTTAAAAAATAAAATAAAAAGGAAAATGAGGGTGCCAAATAATGATGTGTTCGAAGCAGAAGACGTGCAATGACAGGTTTTACGCTTTATTTAGGTCGAGGGGGAGGAGCTTCAGCCACGCTTTACTGTGTACCTCATGCTTAGCCCCAGTATAAATCATTTGCTTGCCCTACAGCATTGCTATTGCGACATCCAGTGGGCACATGTAGAACAGCTGTTTCTTTCATTAAAAACATTTCAGCTAATTTTTCTATTTAGCAAACGAATCCCGCGGGCTGGATAAAATCTGTTCGCGGGCCTTAGACCTTTAGTATGTAAGTATATTGAATTAAATCCACTGTTGGAGTACAATTAAATGTTAGAAATTGTTAATGGCTACTCTTCCCACCACTGCCAGCAACAAATATAGCAGAAAGCTCACAATTTGCTGACACAAAACAACAGCCGCTTACTGGAAGTTCCCACGATTTGTACGACTTTAGTGGCTTTCCTGACAAATGACAACTTCGGGCACGTGCGACGTCAAAGGTTCCACGGCTTGCCGATGTCAGCGTTTGAAGGGCGGCTGGAAGAAGACGCAGAATTTCAAAACAATATTGATGCAATTTGCGAGCAGCCGCCATTTGTACAAATGGCAGAAAGCAAGCAGGGTTGCACTTTTGGCATCATCAAAGGGAGACGCGGTGAGATGGAGCGCGTTAATAAGCCCTGACAGGAGGACTTTTCAAATGACAACTTCAACCTACGACTCTTTCATCTCGCGCACTTTTTGCCGCGCTGCAAGTTTTCTGCAAGGGTAAGACGTTTGTGTATTGAACAGGTCTAAAATAGTTTGTTCGTGACTCGACGGTAATTTCACAAGTAATTGTCGACAAGGATTAACATTAACATGTGTCCATTTAAAGGAAGAATCACAGGATTTCACAATAAAAGCCAATTAATTTCCGTCATGTTTGACTCAATAAAAAGTCGAATAATTTAAAAAAAAAGACTGAAATAGACCACGGTCTGCATGGGGGCGTTGAAAAGTAAATAATCTGTTGAGAGAAAAGTAAATGATAGCCACTTTAACATTTACACTTCAGTTTATTGTGTGAATGCTCCAAAGCATTCACACAATTGTTTTTTCTTCTTCTTCTTCTCTGGATTATGGCGGGCTCTACCTTCCACATTTTTCACCCGATTCAAACCGTTCCAACTTCAAACTGTTCAGCCTGTTCGGGAATTGTGGGCTTTCCCTTGACAAATTCCAATTATTCCCAGATTTACCAGAATTCCAGGTTTTCCGGGACATTTTCCCCATTCAAAATTAATTGGCCATTTTTCAAACTTCCACAATTTCCAAATGTTTTAACCAATTCAAACCATGCCACCTTCAACACGTTCCACCATTCTGGAAATTTAAACTACCCTTTTTTCAAGTTAAAAAAACTTCCAGGATTTTCCAGTATTCCTGGTTTTCCAAAGCCCTATTTCCACCCTTTTTTGTAGCGACTACTCCTTCCACATTTTTCAATGTATTTCAACCGTTCCACTGTCAAAACATTCCTCTTAATCAGGACAAAAAAACAAAATTGTTTTTTGTACTGGAAAAATTCCCGGTTTTCCCGAAATTCCAGGAATTCCGTAATACCATTTCTCAATTCAACTTGTTACTACTTCAACATTGAATTCCAAATATTCCCAGAATTCCAAGTTTTCCGGGACATTTTCCCCATTCAAAATTAATTGGCCGTTTTTCAAACTTCCACAATTTCCACATTTTTTAACCAATTCAAACCATGCCACCTTCAACACATTCTACCATTCTGGAACTTTAAACTACACTTTTTCCAAGTTCAAAAAAATTCCATGATTTTCCAGAATTCCTGGTTTTCCAAAGCCCTATTTCCACCCTTTTTTCTGGAGACTACTCCTTCCACATTTTTCAATGTATTTCAACCATTCCACCGTCAAAACATTCCTCTTAATCAGGACAAAAAAACAAAGTTGTTTTTTGAACTGGAAAAATTCCCGGTTTTCCCGAAATTCCAGGAATTCCGTAATACCATTTCTCAATTCAACATGTTACTACTTCAACATTTCTCGACCGATTTGAAAAATTCAAACACCATCCAGAACATTCAAGTCTTTTAACATTTTCAAAAAATGTCCCGATTTTCCCGAAATTCCCAACTTTTATGGAAATTCCCATTGAAATCAATGGGACATTCTTTACTGTTCCACAACTCCCACATTTTTCACCCGATTCAAACCGTGCCAACTTCAAACTGTTCAGCCTATTCGGGAATTGCGGGCTTTCCCTTGACAAATTCCAAATATTCCCAGAAATCCAGGTTTTCCGGGACATTTTCCCCATTCAAAATGAATTGGCCATTTTTCAAACTTCCACATGTTTTAACCAATTCAAACCATTCCACCTTCAACACCTTTTACCATTCTGGAAATTTAAACTACCCTTTTTCCAAGTTAAAAAAAATTCCAGGATTTTCCAGAATTCCTGGTTTTCCAAAGCCCTATTTCCACCCTTTTTTCTGGCGACTACTCCTTCCACACTTTTCAACGCATTTCAACCGCTCCACCGTCAAAACATTCCTCTTAATCACGACAAAAAAACAAAGTTGTTTTTTGAACTGGAAAAATTCCCGGTTTTCCCAAAATTCCAGGAATTCCGTAATACCATTTCTCAATTCAACATGTTACTACTTCAACATTTCTCGACCGATTTGAAAAATTCCAACACCAACCATTTCAACTCATTCAGAACATTCAAGTCTTTCAACATTTTCAAAAAATGTCCCGATTTTCCCGAAATTCCCAACTTTTATGGAAATTCCCATTGAAATCAATGGGACATTCTTCACTGTTCCACAACCCCCACATTTTTCACCCGATTCAAACCGTGCCAACTTCAGACTGTTCAGCCTATTCGGGAATCGTGGGCTTTCCCTTGACAAATTCCAAATATTTCCAGAATTCCAGGTTTTCCGGACATTTTCCCCATTCAAAATGAATTGGCCATTTTTCAAACTTCCACAATTTCCACATTTTTTAACCAATTCAAACCATTCCACCTTCTACACATTCTACCATTCTGGAAATTTAAACTACCCTTTTTCCAAGTTAAAAAAATTCCAAGATTTTCCAGAACTCCTGGTTTTCCAAAGCCCTATTTCCACCCTTTTTTCTGGCGACTACTCCTTCCACATTTTTCAACGCATTTCAACCGTTCCACTGTCAAAACATTCCTCTTAATCACGACAAAAAAAACAAAGTTGTTTTTTTAACTGGAAAATTCCTGGTTTTCCCGAAATTCCAGGAATTCCATTACACCATTTCTCAATTCAACAAGTTACTACTTCCACATTTCTCGACCGATTTGAAAAATTCCAACACCAACCATTTGAACTCATTCAGAACATTCAAGTCTTAACATTTTCCAAAAATGTCCCGATTTTCCCGAAATTCTCAACTTTTATGGAAATTCCCATTGAAATCAATGGGACATTCTTCAATGTTCCACAAATCCCACATTTTTCATCTGATTTAAACTGTTCCAACTTCAAAATATTCAGCCTGTTCAGGAATTATGTGCTCTACTTCAACCATTCTAAAAAAACTCCAGGATATCAGTTCAACTTCAGCATTCACACGCAATTCCTTCAGAGATTGCCTGATCTAGTTGAGTAATGTGTTTCTATTTGATAGGCTCCAGCTTACCCGTGACCCTAATTAGTATGAGCGTCACAGAAAATAGATGTTTTTTTCATCTGTTGCACCCCTATTTGTTTTATAAACATTTCCCCAAACTCCAACACAATATGTTAAATATGAGAAAATAAAAGAATAATAAAACATATGCAGACATTTCTTATTCAGCATAAAGAATAGCAATGGATTTGGATATGTTTCCCTTTACATATTCAATCTGCGGTTTCCAACATAATTCACGATCATTTATTATGCCCAAGAACTTGGTTTCATATACTCTATCAATTTCCACCTGATTAAATTTTAATTTTGCTTCACAATTTGTCCTTGCACCACTAAACACCATAAATTCACTTGACTTTTTCGTCACCTTTGACCACCACAAGTTGGTAGAATGTGGAGCCTCAATAACCACATAATATATGTATTGATATATATCATACAGCCACTGATACTTGCTACAGCTAATTAGATATGAACAATGAATACACTGTTCAAAAAAGTAAGTTCAGTGCAAAAGTTCATGACTCCAGAGTATGCAAAGGGGAAACAGTCAGGGATGTGAGCACCCTTTGACATAAAAAGAGGAAAAAAAGAGAAAAATGTCAATCAGCACAAAGTGCTGCCATACAAAACAAGTGTTGAAGGCATTTCTTTAACCTTTAAAGAGTAGTTTAGCACACCATCCACAATCCTTATGTGAGACAAAACACAGGTATTTCCCTTTTCTCTGCCTTCTACACAGTGAAAAACTGCTAGCACGAGGCAGCTTACAATGCAGATAATTGGGATTCATCTGTTCCGCTTATAAAGCCCTCTAATAAAACATCCAAAAAGCCGCCAACAACAACGCTCCATCCAACAAGCCGTGACCTGCTAAAGCGACGTCATCGGAGGAGCTAACACAGACAAACTACTTTTATGGCGTAGTGACACCGCACCATTGCTCGTCGAAGGGTAACGCTAGCTACTTTGGTTGAGTTGAGTTTGTGTTTATTAGCAAACGACGGCGTGGCGAAGTTGGTAGAGTGGCCGTGTCAGCAATCGGAAGGTTGCTGGTTACTGGGGTTCAATCCCCACCTTCTACCATCCTAGTCACGTTCGTTGTGTCCTTGGGCAAGACACTTCACCCTTGCTCCTGATGGCTGCTGGTTAGCGCCTTGCATGGCAGCTCCCGCCATCAGTGTGTGAATGTGTGTGTGAATGTGTGAATGTGGAAATACTGTCAAAGCGCTTTGAGTACCTTGAAGGTAGAAAAGCGCTATACAAGTATAACCCATTTATCATTTATTTATAACATCACAATTTGCAGTGTCTCTATTCAACATGTTCAAAAAGGAGTAGGAAGAAGCAGAGCTTATTTAATCCTACCCCTTTTCCTTGACATGGCAGTTGCTAACACTTTGGTTCACTTCCTGTTCTCAATTTGTTCACAATACACTCCATAAATAACATTACAAATAAATAAATACATAAATAAATAATAATTAGTGAAATAAGTTACATTTCATATGGTGAGATAAATAAGATTATCTAGAAAATGAATAGATGTATTAAATAAATTCAGAATGTTTATCATGGTTCTTCTTCTTTGTACTTTGTAAACACTTTAAGTTTGAAGAGTTTCTTGAAGTGGATTTTTTTCTTTCTTTCTTTCTTTCTTTCCTCCCTTTCTTTCTTTAGTTTATTTGGAACATGAACACACTTACAGCATAATACATCACACAATTTCATATCATTTCACTTTACATGATGTCCGGAAAGGAGTAGGAAGAAGCAAAGCTTATTTAATCCTACCCCTTTCCCACTTTAGAGCGTTTACACATTTATATTCATTCATTTACTGACTTTTTTTATAGTAAAATGACATCCGTGAATGAGTAATACAACAGTTTTGTAATATATAATGAAGTCAGTCATTATTAACATACTGAGATGAAGAATATCTTTATTTTAAATAAAGTTGTAAGTGTTTCTCATAATTCTTCTTTGTACTTTGTAAACACTATTATTTTGAACAACCTCTTAAACTGGATCATATCAGTACAATGTTTAACTTCTTTACTTAATCCATTCCATCATTTAATTCCACATACTGATATGCTAAAGGTTCTAAGTGTTGTACGTGCATACAAATGTTTTAAAATACATTTTCCTCTAAGGTTATATTTCTCCTCTCTAGTTGAGAAGAATTGTTGTACATTCTTTGGTAGCAGGTTATAGTTTGCTTTGTACATCATTTTCGCTGTTTGCAATTTTACCAAATCATCGAACTTTAATATAATTGATTCAATAAATAAAGTGTTTGTATGTTCTCTATATCCAACATTATGTATCAGTCTAATTCATGGGTGTCAAACTCTGGCCCGCGGGCCAATTTTGATTTCAATTTGATATCGCCCTCTGTGGTAGCAAGGGGTGTATATTGTAGCGTCCTGGAAGAGTTAGTGCTGCAAAGGGTTCTGGGTATTTGTTCTGTTGTGTTTATGTTGTGTTACGGTGCGGATATTCTCCCGAAATGTGTTTGTCATTCTTGTTTGGTGTGGATTCACAGTGTGGCGTATATTTCTAAAAATGTTAAAGTTGTTTATTCGGACACCCTCAGTGTAACCTGTATCACTGTTGATAAAGTATGCGTTGCATTAACTTGTGTGTGCGGACAGAAGCTGCACATATCCCTGTGACTGGACCGGCACGTTGTTAGAATGGATGAAAAGCGGACGTTAAAGGCCTACTGAAATGAATTTTTTAAATTTAAACGGGAATAGCAGATCCATTCTATGTGTCATACTTGATCATTTCGCGATATTGCCATATTTTTGCTGAAAGGATTTAGTAGAGAAAATCGACGATAAAGTTCGCAACTTTTGCTCGCTGATAAAAAAAGCCTTGCCTGTACCGGAAGTAGCGTGACGTCACAGGAGCTAGTATTCCTCACAATTCCCCGTTGTTTACAATGGAGCGAGAGATTCGGAGCAACAAAGCGACGATTACCCCATTAATTTGAGCGAGGATGAAAGATTCGTAGATGAGGAACGTTACAGTGAATGACTAGAGAGGCAGTGATGGACGTATCTTTTTTCGCTCTGACCGTAACTTAGGTACAAGCTGGCTCATTGGATTCCACACTTTCTCCTTTTTCTATTGTGGATCACGGATTTGTATTTTAAACCACCTCGGATACTATATCCTCTTGAAAATGAGAGTCGACAACGCGAAATGGACATTCACAGTGACATTTATCTCCACGACAATACATCGGTGACACACTTAGCTACTGAGCTAACGTGATAGCATCGTTCTCAAATGAAGATAGAAACAAAAGAAATAAACTCCTGACTGGAAGGATAGACAAAAGATCAACAATACTATTAAACCATGTACATGTAACTACACGGTTAAAAATTCTCAGCCTGGTAAGGCTTAACAATGCTGTTGCTAACGACGCTAAGGCTAATTTAGCAACTTAGCAACCGGACCTCACAGAACTATGATAAAACATTAGCGCTCCACCTACGCCAGCCAGCCCTCATCTTCCCATCAACAGCCGTGCTCACCTGCGTTCCAGCGATCGACGGCGCGACGAAGGACTTCATCCGTGGGTTTGGCGGCAAGCATCAGCTAGGCGTAGTAAGTAGTCCTTGTTGTGTTGCTGTAAGTATTGTACTTAGCCGCTAAGACACCGATCGATCCCACCTACAACGTTCTTCTTTGCAGCCTCCATTGTTCATTAAACAAATTGCAAAAGATTCACCAACACAGATGTCCAGAATACTGTGGAATTTCGTCGAAGAAAACAAGAGGTTTTTGTATCGGGTCGATGGGGTACAACCACTTCCGTGGATTTTGTGACCTCACGCGCATAAATCATATCCAAAGGAGTTTTTCAACCGGAAGTGTCTCGGGAATTTTAAAATTGCACTTTATAAGTTAACCCGGCCGTATTGGCATGTGTTTCAATGTTAAGATTTCATCATTGATATATAAACTATCAGACTGCGTGGTCGGTAGTAGTGGGTTTTAGTAGGCCTTTAATGGCAGTGTCTTTAAGGCACGCCCCTAAGACTGCGGTCCGGGTGGACTACGGGATATAATGACTGATGAACACCTTTGTTCGATAATGAAGGTTGCCTCAGCTCAAAGCCTGAGCCCCGATATTAATGAACTAGCAGCCAAGAAAAGATGGCAGGTATCTGGCTTGGGCACATCAGATTAGATCAGTGTGTTGCAAACTGAGCAGTTTAAAGTCCTGAATGGTTGGTTTATTCATTGTTATTTTATTTTCAAATTTATTAGCCTGTGGGAAAAATTAATGTTGATATTTACCTCAGAACGAATAGAAAAGAGGCATTACATTTTTATTTAAATTGTATTTGATATGCCATTGATATTTTTTTATTATTATTATTATTATTTGAAACTCGATTTTGCATGTCACTATGAAGTTATATAAGCCTTGCTTGTTCAATATTCAACGCAAAACTTGTTTGGGTCCCTATTAAAAGGTTAATTTGTTCAACCTTGGCCCGCGGCTTTGTTCAGTTTTAAATTTTGGCCCACTCTGTATTTGAGTTTGACACCCCTGGTATAATTGATCTTTTTTGTAACACGGTTAACAACTGTAGCGTACATTTGAAGTTATTTACCCATATTTCTGCACAATAACTCAGATATGTAACACTAGTGAGCAATAGATAATTTTATAGAATATTGGTACATTGTTTGATTGCTTTGCTTAATCCATTCCATAATTTAATTCCACATACTGATATACTGAAGGTCTTAAGTGTTGTACGTGCATACAAATGTTTTAAACAACATTTTTCTCTAAGATTGTAGTTCTCTTCTTTTTTTTGAGAAGAATTGTTGTATATTCTTGGCTAGCAGATTGTAGTTTGCTTTGTACATCATTTTAGCTGTTTGCAAATTCACTATGTCGTGGAATTTTAGTATTTTCGATTCAATGAATAAAGGGTTTGAATGTTCTCTATATCCAACATTATGTATTATTCTAACTGATCTTTTTTGTAACACGGTTAATGAATTAAGTGTACTTTTGTAGTTATGTCCCCATATTTCTGCACAATAACTCAGATATGTAACACTAGCGAGCAGTAGAGAATATGGAGTGATTTTTGGTCTAGAACATGTTGCTGCTGCCTTTAAGTTTGGAAATGTTAGAAACTCAGAAATTCCACAGGCGACCAACTAAAAATTTGGACCGACTGAAGTAAGCCAGTGTTTCGCTATAGCTGGACCTGCTTAGCATCCTCTGTATATTCAGGCTCAAAAATATAAAGTCCAAGATAATACGATAATGATCCAGAGATCATCATTTCTCCCAAAGTACTCTCACCAAATCTGCCATGATTAATGGTAGCAAACACAGATGTAGCCTTTGTTGCTCAGTGCTCTGTGAAATGAATGTGCCCAGGAAGAAAATGACCAAAATATTGTAAATATGACATGTTATCATGAATACTTTGTGCTTAATAGGCGGAAAATGTAAAAATCTCCATTACCTGCATTGTTAGCTGCCTCATACTAGCATTTTTCTGTCTTTAGAAAAACGTGTGGAAAATGGGCGACAATGAATTAAAAACAAAAATATGTTCTTGTAGCAAATAAATGTAATAAAAGTGAATAAAACAGGTGCTGAAACAAGATAATACATCAACAAACTGGTGTTCATTTGTGCAAGCGTGGATGACGGAGTGGAGAATTGATTTAAAAATTGAGATCTGGCAGCATATCGGGGGAGCATCTTGGACTGAAAAAAATAAATAAATAAATAAATCCTCACGCACACGGAGGGATGACAGTCGCATTAAATCAGTTTTCCATTTGAGCAACAGATTTGGCGAGAAGCACGCAGCGGACATATCAGCTCGTGGGGAGCGGCGGCATCCTCATTCATCGACCAAGCAAGAAATTAAGTTGGCACCCCAAAAGTCTGACTGATAATATCTATGAGTTTATCTTTTTTAAGGGTTAGTATGATAGGGATATATCATGCAAGTCTGAATAGATGTAATGGTAACTGCTGCTAATGCATTGTAACATGGGAGTAAATGCTGGGACTACTTTTATTCTGAAAAGCTAAGCAAGGTTTTTCATAGAAACAATTATTTTTAACTGATGGATGATTCAATGCAGAGTTGTTCAACAGCTGTTTGTTTTTTTAATTAGCTCACACGTTTGATTAGGAGGGTGGTTCTCAAAACTTTTTTCACCAAGTACCACCTCAAAAAAACCTGTGGCTCTCCAAGTACCACCATAATGACCAACATTAAAATACAGTAGCGTAGTAAGTCTAATAATTTATTAACAACAAGGCAGAGGTTTTCCTTTAAAGGCCTACTGAAATGAGATTGTTTTATTTAAACGGGGATAGCAGATCCATTCTATGTGTCATACTTGATCATTTTGCGATATTGCCATATTTTTGCTGAAAGGATTTAGTAGAGAACATCGACGATAAAGTTTGCAACTTTTGGTCGCTGATAAAAAAGCCTTGCCTGTACCGGAAGTAGCGTGACGTCACAGGTTGTGGAGCTCCTCACATCTGCACATTGTTTACAATCATGGCCACCAGCAGCGAGAGTGATTCGGACCGAGAAAGCGACGATTACCCCATTAATTTGAGCGAGGATGAAAGTTTTGTGGATGAGGAAAGTGAGAGTGAAGGACTGGAGGGCAGTGGAAAGGATTCAGATAGGGAAGATGCTGCGAGAGGCGGGTGGGACCTGATATTCAGCTGGGAATGACTAAAACAGTAAATAAACACAAGACTATTAGCCACAACACAACCAGGCTTATATTTAATATGCCACAAATGAATCCCGCATAACAAACACCTCCCCCCTCCCGTCCATATAACCCGCCAATACAAATCAAACACCCGCACAACACACTCAATCCCACAGCCCAAAGTACCGTTCACCTCCGCAAAGTTCATACAGCACATATATTTCCCCAAAGTTACGTACATGACATGCACATAGCGGCACGCACGTACGGGCAAGCGATCAAATGTTTGGAAGCCGCAGCTGCGTACTCACGGTAGCGCATATCCAACTCAAAGTCCTCCTGGTAAGAGTCTCTGTTGTCCCAGTTCTCCACAAGCATGCGTATCCAACTCAAAGTCCTCCTGGTAAGAGTCTATGTTGTCCCAGTTCTCCACAGGCCAATGGTAAAGCTTGACTGTCATATTTCGGGAATGTAAACAATGAAACACCGGCTACGTGTTTGTGTTGCTGCAGCCGGCTGCTAATACACCGCTTCCCACCTACAGCTTTCTTCTTTGCTGTCTTCATTGTTCATTAAACAAAGTGCAAAAGATTCACCAACACAGATGTCCAGAATACTGTGGAATTTTGCGATGAAGGCAGACGACTTAATAGCTGGCCACAATGCTGTCCCAAAATGTCCGCTACAATCAGTGACGTCACGCGCAAACGTCCTCATACCGAGACGTTTTCAGCAGGATATTTTGCGGGAAATTTAAAATTGCACTTTACTAATCTAACCCGTATTGGCATGTGTTGCAATGTTAAGATTTCATCATTGATATATAAACTATCAGACTGCGTGATCGGTAGTAGTGGCTTTCAGTAGGCCTTTAACAACTATGAGTAACATTACGCGCAGTTTGAACAGTATAGGGAAATAAAACACTGTACTTTAAACAAGTGATTCTTTGGGGTGCCACTAGATCAGACCTGGGCATTCTGCGGCCCGCGGGCCGCATCCGGCCCTTTGTGCGTCCCTGTCCGGCCCGCGTGAGGCCAATTATAAATTACAAAATAAATTTTAAAAAGTATCTATGTCGAGTGTGCAATACAACGGTGCTGCTTTTTTTTTGAAAATCGTTATTTGTATTACTTCCGTGTGAACGTATGCGTGTGCGTGATTGTGAGTGAATGTGAACAGCTGCAATCATTAATTACAAAATAAAGTTGAAAAAACATCTATGTCGTGCGCGCAATACAACTGTGCTGCTTTTATTTTGAAAAGTATTATTTATGGGTGTGTGTCCGTGTGTAACCTGCGAGTGAAGGTGCACATGCATCAACAAGTGATGCACGGTTTACACCCGAGACGCTAAAAAGAGAAAAGTTGATGAAGAATGGCGTGTTTCCAACAAGACATGGACTGCAAAGCAACGTTCCCTCGAAGGTGCGTGCCTGCGCAATTGCGCACTGCTCAAGCGTCTGCTGCGCGCAGCAAATATATGTTACTAGAGAAAGTTACAGGAATGCACACTTCATCCTATGCTTACATTTCATTGTGCAACATGAGGATGTTTAAGGGGAACTAAATGTGGTCTCTGAAAGGGGTACAAATGATTTCCAAAGCAGTGCTTTTAGTATAAAGTTAAGTTAGATTAAATGAAAGTATTAGTATTATTAATTATTATTATTATTATTATTATTATTATTTATCTTATGGTATATATCAAAAATAATATTGAGCAAAATTTAATTGAAATATTGTCAACGTGGCCCTCCAGCAGTGCTCGGGTTGCTCATGCGGCCCCCGGTAAAAATTAATTGCCCACCCCTGGTTTAAAGTCATATCCAACAATTGCGACGACGACTTTTTATTGTCAATATCGACTACTATATCGAGTTTCATGTCGGCGGTGTGCCTCCGGATTGTTTCAATGAAAAAAAAATGTGCCCTTAAAAAAGGTTTAAAAAGACTGGTTTAAGCAAAGTCTGAATGTCAGTAAAACAGTTCGCACCATCTTTTGATACTTCTTTGACTCCCCTCCTTGCACGCTACATTGCAACAACAAGGGACGGCGTGGTGCGGTTGGGAGAGTGGCCGTGCCAGCTACCTGAGGGTTCCTGGTTCAATCCCCACCTTCTACCAACCTCGTCACGTCCGTTGTGTCCTTAAGCAAGACACTTCACCTTTGCTCCTGATGGGTCGTGGTTAGGGCCTTTGTGGACGCCGTCTTTGCTCCACAGTAAGTCTTTGCTGTCGTCCAGCATTCTGTTTTTGTTTACTTTGTAGCCAGTTAGGTTTTAGTTTCGTTCTGCATAGCCTTCCCTAAGCTTCAATGCCTTTTCTTAGGGGCACTTGCATGGCAGCTCCCGCCATCAGTGTGTTAATGTGTGAATGTGGAAATAGTGTCAAAGCGCTTTGAGTACCTTGAAGGTAGAAAAGCGCTATACAAGTATAACCCATTTACCATTCAACAAAGATGACGGGGAGAAGATGCTGTCCAAAGGGAGGCACGTAAATAAGACCTGCCCGCAAAACGAGGCTTCCTGAAGAGACAATCATAAAGCGGCCTGAAGATGATGTGTAAAACATCATCTATGCCAGTGTTTTTCAACCACTGTGCCGCGGCACAGAAGTGTGCCGTGAGATACAGTCTGGTGTGCCGTGGGAGATTATGTAATTTCACCTATTTGGGTTAAAATATTTTTTGCGAACCAGTAATTATAGTCTGCAAATGATGTGTTGTTGTTGAGGGTCGGTGCTGTCTAGAGCTCGGCAGAGTAACCGTGTAATACTCCTCCATATCAGTAGGTGGCAGCCGGTAGCTAATTGCTTTGTAGATGTCGGAAACAGCGGAAGGCAGTGTGCAGGTAAAAAGGTGTCTAATACTTTAACCAAAAAAAAAAAAAAAAGGTGAGTTCCCCTAAGAAAAGGCATTGAAGCTTAGGGAAGGCTATACAGAACGAAACTAAAAGTGAACCGGCTACAAAGTAAACAAAAACAGAATGCTGGACGACAGCAAAGACTTACTGTGGAGCAAAGACGGCGTCCACAATGTACATCCGAACATGACATGACAATCAACAATGTCCCCACAAAGATGGATACAAACAACTGAAATATTCTTGATTGCTAAAACAAAGTAGATGTGGGAAATATCACTTAAAGGAAGACATGAAACTGCTACAGGAAAATATTTTTAAAAAAGAGAAAAAGCCACCAAAATAGGAGCGCAAGACAAAGAACTAAAACACTACACACAGGAAAACAGCAAAAAACTCCAAATAAGTCAGGGGGTGATGTGACAGGTGGTGACAGTACACCTACTTTGAGACAAGAGCTAAATTGATGCATGCTTGGCCATGGTTTAAAGTCATATCCAACAATTGCAACAACGACTTTTTACTGTCAACTGAGTTTTGTTTTTCAATGATTTCTGCTGGTGGTGTGCCTCTGGATTTTTTCAACGCAAAAAATGTGCCTTGGCTCAAAAAAGGTTGAAAAACACTGATCTATGCAACCTTTTGAGCAAAGAACCACCATCACATGTTATGTAGACCACAAGGAAGTGTATTAAATCATAATATGCTGCCCTATGGTCCGAAAAATACAGTAAATTGTTGCATAGTTCGACGTCAGCTCAGTCGCCCGCCCGCCATCTTCTCATCTTTGCGAGTTTCGGCAACGGCGAGGCCCTGTTGCCAGGCAACAACCGGGAGCATGTGATTAAAACTTTGATTTCCAATCCATCACCTGCGAGACCGACGCGAGCAACCGGGGATGGACTCGCCGCCCAGCAACTAGCCACTCACCAAAATTCATTCTCACTGTGAAATGAAACATTTTGGCGGAGAAAGGGTCACCTTGCGGTGGACGTGCGACCTCACTGAAGCTGTTCAACCCTCGCTCCTTCTCGAGCCGCTGAAGACGGCGGCCACACCATTAGCAGTTTCCACACGGTGTCGTCATCTTGACTGATTCTGATCTCTACAAGAGTCTCTCATGCTGGCTTCTGACTGACTATTTGTAAGAAGGAACTAAAGGAAGAGAAACTAGACAAGTGTCATGTGAGAAGGTTGGCCCCAGGCAGCGGGGTGATGATACACGACTGGCATATTCATCCACGCCGCCTAGTTCATCTGAACGGCCCCCCCTCTGGCATCCCGGGAGGAAGGGAGATTTCATCTGGAGGCCATAGATTATAAAGCGGTGGCACACGGAGGCTAAGACGAGATGTTGGGATAAGACGAGAGAGGGGAAGGAAAAATGGAAGCGAGGAATGTGACAGACATCACGGACGGTCTGATAGAAAAAACGGAGAGATCTGTGATTGGGGAGGGAAAAAAAGGCTTAGGGGGGGATGTTAAAATGAAACTACAATTAGCAAGACACTGATTGGTTTTGTCAACGTTCATAAGTCAAATTAACGTCAATTCCAGACGATAAGACGATGAACCCTGCGACTTATAAAACAATGCTAATTTATGGATTTGTCTTCGTCGATGGCCATAATGCAAATAGTCAAAACTAATTTTTTTTAAAACAACAAAACAAGCAAAGATACTGAATAAGTGTGTTATTGTTGGTGCTATGGCGCCATCTTTTGGACGTGTTCAGGTGCTGCAGTGTCGCATTGCTTTTCTGAGCTTTCAACCGGAAGTAGAAGTGTTGTTCCGTCTTCTCGCCGTTCATAGTGTTTCTACTCGTGTGGATTCTTCATTCATCACACCAAGACACGTTTGTAAGTGTTACAACTAGAGATGTCCGATAATGGCTTTTTTGCCGATATCCGATATTCCGATATTGTCCAACTCTTAATTATCGATTCCGATATCAACCGATACCGATATATACAGTCGTGGAATTAACACATTATTTTGCCTAATTTTGTTGTGATGCCCCGCTGGATGCATTAAACAATGTAACAAGGTTTTCCAAAATAAATCAACTCAAGTTATGGAAAAAAATGCCAACTTGGCACTGCCATATTTATTATTGAAGTCACAAAGTGCATTATTTTTTTTAACATGCCTCAAAACAGCAGCTTGGAATTTGGGACATGCTGTCCCTGAGAGAGCATGAGGAGGTTGAGGTGGGCGGGGTTTGGGGGGGGGGGGGGTTTGAGGTGGGGGGCGTATATTGTAGCGTCCCGGAAGAGTTAGTGCTGCAAGGGGTTCTGGGTATTTGTTCTGTTGTGTTTATGTTTGTGTTACGGTGCGGATGTTCTCCCGAAATGTGTTTGTCATTCTTGTTTGGTGTGGGTTCCCAGTGTGGTGCATATTTGTAACAGTGTTAAAGTTGTTTATAAGGTCACCCTCAGTGTGACCTGTATGGCTGTTGACCAAGTATGCCTTGCATTCACTTGTGTGTGTGGAAAGCCGTAGATATTATGTGATTGGGCCGGCACGCAAAGGCAGTGCCTTTAAGGTTTATTGGTGCTCTTTACTTCTCCCTACGTTCGTGTACACAGCGGCATTTTAAAAAGTTATACATTTTACTTTTTGAAACCGATACCGATAATGTTGAAACCGATACCGATCATTTCCGACATTACATTTTAAAGCATTTATCGGTCGATAATATCGGCAGGCCGATATTATCGGACATCCTTAGTTACAATATAACTAAAACTATTCCTACTTACTAAACCGTCCCGTGGGTGATGTCTGTAGGAGTGTTTTCATGCATATTTGTACGTATTATCGTGATGTAATGAAGCTAGCGTCGTTAGCATGAACTAATATGCTAACACGTTTATGAGTCCCTCTGTTAGTATTCTTAACTTACAATGGCGATGACAATGACTTCTGTTTTGTTTGATCAGCCGTTTTACTGCCGTGTGACTGACACCATTTGGAAACAATTAAGGTATGTAAATAAATAGTTATAAAATCTTGGTGTAAATAATTCATTTCACAAAGTATATATCTGCGGCTTATAGTCCAGTGCAGCTAATGTATGGAAAATATTTTTTCTTTCAAAAATATTGTGGGTGTGGTTTATATACCTGTGCACTCTACATATAAGATACTGAATAAGTGTATTATTGTTGGTGCTATGGCGCCATCTTTTGGACGAGTTCAGGTGCTGCATTGCTTTTCTGAGCTTTCAACCGGAGGTAGAAGTGTTGTTCCGTCTTCTCGCCGTTCATAGTGTTTTTACTCGCATGGATTCTCCATTCATCGCACCAAGACACGTTTGTAAGTTTTACAATATAACTAAAACTATTCTGACTTACTAAACCATCCCATTTGTGATGTCTATAGGAGTCTTTTCATGCATATGTGTACGTGCTATCGCAATGTAATGAAGCTAGCGTTGTTAGCAATAGCTTATATGCTAACAACTTAATTAACTTAACTAACTTACAATGGCATTTTTTTTGTATTGTTTCAGTTTCACAAATGTGTCAGTAAATTCACCAAGATGTCACCGTGGAGTTATTGAGTCTGTTTAGCTGATTGGAGAGCGTGACCATGACTTCTGTTTTGTTTGATCAGTCGTTTTACTGCCGGGTGACTGACACCGTTTGGAAACAATTAAAGTATGTAAATAAATAGTTACAAAATCTTTGTGTATATAACTCATTCACAATGTATGTATCTCCGGCTTATAGTCCGGTGTGGCTAATGTATGGGAAATATGTTTCCTTTCAAAAAAATTTGTGGGTGTGGCTTATATCCTAGAAAATAGCAACTATCTTTTCAAACGGGTCGCAGCACTAATTTCCCAGAGTCAGTTTGGGCCATGCACATTTCCTTATCTTATCTTATATCGATATATATTAGTGCACAATATGTAGTGTTTTTTTAGTCTTTCATTACATTTTACTTATGTTACCATATGTAAAAACTTGCACTGCCACAATATACTTTCCCCAAAGTGGCATACATTAAAAAAAAAAAAAAAGTATATCCTATATATATCTTCTTCTTCACTTTTTTCTGACACGACCACTTTTTAATAATTTTTTCAGCCTGTGTTCGGTTCTCGGAGACACAACTAACTCGGGCTGACAGTCGCTCTGCGGTTCGCTCCAAACAGGAGAAAGAAACACCTTCTGACTTGTGATTGGTCAGAAGGATATGAAGGAGGATATGACAAAATCACGCATTCTATTGATTTTTGATAATACAAGTCAAGACTTCTCCTTTTTAACACTTTATTTGTAAATTAATATTCCTGAAAATCAGTCAGTGAACTTCGTAAGAGCCGACCAAAACATGGGGTCTTAGTTGTTAGCATTAGCTCATAGCTAGAGATGACATGAAAAAAAAATGTTTCCAACCACAGGAAGGATGGAAGTGAGTGTGAAGGAAAGTGCTGAGTAAAAAGTGGATGATAGTCATTGAATTAAAGAAAAAAATCCTCCCATACGTGGTAGAGCGTGTAACTAGCAAACTTCTTGAAAAAATTGGAGTACAACACTGCTTTTCTGCACCGAATGAATGGGTAACGCCAGCCAAAGATGTTAAAATAATATCTTAACGGCAGACATTCATCCAAGAAAATATGGAGAAGCTGCTGATGCTGTATTTGACAGGGAAACAGCGGAAAGGCCATGTTCTAAAAGTCTGCTTTTTAACGTAAAGGCTGTACATTATTATTACAATACTTTATAGTTACTGTAGTTTGTAGTACATTCTGTTGTATTGTTCTTTATAAAATGTATCTTTTTTTAAATTTTTTATAAAGGCATCTTACATTTAAAAATTGTGCTCGTATTTAATGGATTATAATACATTTCAATGGCCAGTTTTTCAACCAACTGAAGTGTTATTCCGAGGTACCAGGTTACACAGGTACTACTCTGACTTTTCTTAATTTGATTACATGCTATAGTATGATTTTATTGTCATTATTTTATTGCATGATTTTTGTATCCCTTTAATTTAGGTAGCCAGGGACTGCAGATGGAAATGAGCTATTTAGCTATATTCTGGTACAGAACATATCTGTCTTTGAGCTTAATGTTTATGTGCATTGTCCCTTCAAATAAAGACTAAACTAACCAATCTTTTACAAAGCAAGAAAACTATTCATTTTGAATACACTCTTTCATAAGTTGGACAAGACCTCACCTTTCCCCCAGTCCTGATATTTGAGCCTTATCAAGACATGTGGACAGTTGTAAGAACCCATCCTGTATCATCTTCAAACTTGACATGCGCTCTTATTTTGGTTGCACTTCCTGTTTTGGGTTGGTCTTGTCGTCACCTGTGCCCGATAGCCAATCAGGTGGGTTCATCTGCCTGTGTTGCTGGTGTGTATAGCCACTCATAGCCACTAATAACATTTAATTTTTGTTTTATTTAAAAAATGTTTAAATTTTTTGTATGCACGTCACCTGATGTCTGCATTTTTCAGCTAAATTAGGGCCAAAAGTTTTGTACTAAAAAAAAAAATTACATAAAAAATTAAAAATTACATTTTGACGTTACAGTTAAAGTACCACTGATAGTCACACACACTAAGCGTGGTGAAATTACCCTCTGCATCCCCTTGTCCCCCCCCTGGGAGGTGAGGGGAGCAGTAAGCAGCAGCGCTCTTTGAAAAAAAATATTTTTTTACAATTAAATTTTTTTACAGTTTCAGATCTTTATTTTTTAATATTATGTAATATATATTTTATACATTATATATTTAGAATGCCTAATAAGTCGTAAAGACAAAGAGATGATACAGTATTATCTGCTCGCAGATGCTGCCTGCTGGTTGTTTGAGCACACTGCAGCGAGCCCTGGATAGTCCCACTTCTTAATGCTTTAGTAACGGGCAGGATTCTCACAGGAATGAGGCAAAAATACAACCTTACCTACTGTATGTAGATAAAAAGATGTTAAGTGCTTGTTAAAAGAAAAACAGCAGAACTGATATACTTGTATAAAGTATTAAATTAAATGTTTTCAATTTTTTTTTTCACATTTACTCACAGTTAAGAATTCTGCTACTCCTATTTTCTTCTGTTGCTTTTTTGACTGGTGGATTATGAAAGTAATACAAGTCAGAGAGATTGATTAACTGTTGGATTTTTACAAAATGCCCAAGGCATCCAACAAAGCAGTGTGTGTTTCACATTTTAGTATTTATTGTTCAGTCTCTCCCATAAAAAACAGACTTTTTTTTTTTTTCATCACAGCGAGTGTAGCTGATTGCATTTTCTCCATCAGGGTTAGTGTATTTGTATTCCCTCTCAGCCATCACTCCATGTCAATAGAGCCAATTGGAAAAAAAAATGTCCTGCAACCGAGACAAAAACTCGAAAGACTCAAGTCAGTGCTTTGCAAATTAATTTGTGGACATGCAAAACCCCACATTTAATCAAACAGCTGAAACAAGCAATAAGCCAAATATAAGACGACCCTGAATAGATGACCTTTCACGCAACAGCGACAAAAACTCGAAAGACTCAAGTCAGTCCTTTACAAATGAATTTGTGGACATACAAAATCCCACATTTCATCAAAAATCTTTAACAAGCCATAAGCCGAATATAAGACAACCCTGAATAGACGACCTTTCATGAAACCGCAGAAAAACCTCGAGAGACTCAAGTCAGGTCTTTGCAAACTAATTTGTGGACACGAAACCCCACATTTCATCAAACAGCTGAAACGAGCCATAAACCGAATATAAGACAACCCTGTATAGACGTCCTTTCGTGCAACCACAACAAAAGCTTGAAAGACTCAAGTCAGTGCTTTGCAAATTAATTTGTGGACACATAAAACCCCACATTTCATTAGACAACAAGCATTCAGCCGAACATAAGACGACCCTGAAAAGAAGACAGTTCATGAATAGACAACCTTTCATGCAACAGCGACAAAAACTCAAAAGACTCAAGTCAGGTCTTTGCAAACTAATTTGTGGGAATACAAAAACCCACATTTAATCAAACAACGGAAACAAGCAATAAGCCAAATATAAGACGACCCTGAATAGATGACGTTTCATGCAACTGCGACAAAACCTCAAAAGACTCAAGTCAGTGCTTTGCAAATTAATTTGTGGACACAAAACCCCACATTTTAAACCGCTGAAACGAGCCATAAACCGAATATAAGACAACCCTGAATAGACGTCCTTTCATGCAACCACAACAAAAGCTTGAAAGACTCAAGTCAGTGCTTTGCAAATTAATTTGTGGACACATAAACCCCCACATTTCATTAGACAACAAGCATTCAGCCGAACATAAGACGACCCTGAAAAGAAGACAGTTCATGAATGGACAACCTTTTATGCAACAGCAACAAACACTCGAAAGACTCAAGTCAGGTGTTTGCAAACTAATTTGTGGGCGTACAAAAACCCACATTTAATCAAACAGCGGAAACAAGCAATACGCCAAATATAAGACGACCCTGAATAGATGACGTTTCATGCAACCACGACAAAACCTCAAAAGACTCAAGTCAGTGCTTTGCAAATCAATTTGTGGACACAAAACCCCACATTTCATCAAACAGCTGAAACGAGCCATAAACCGAATATAAGACAACCCTGAATAGACGCCCTTTCATCCAACCACAACAAAAGCTTGAAAGACTCAAGTCAGTGCTTTGCAAATTAATTTGTGGACACATAAAACCCCACATTTCATTAGACAACAAGCATTCAGCCGAACATAAGACGACCCTGAAAAGAAGACAGTTCATGAATAGACAACCTTTCATGCAATAGCGACAAAAACTCAAAAGACTCAAGTCAGGTCTTTGCAAACTAATTTGTGGGAATACAAAAACCCGCATTTAATCAAACAGCGGAAACAAGCAATAAGCCAAATATAAGACGACCCTGAATAGATGACGTTTCATGCAACCGCGACAAAACCTCAAAAGACTCAAGTCAGTGCTTTGCAAATCAATTTGTGGACACGAAACCCAAAATTTCATCAAACAGCTGAAACGAGCCATAAACCGAATATAAGACAACCCTGAATAGACGTCCTTTCATCCAACCACAACAAAAGCTTGAAAGACTCAAGTCAGTGCTTTGCAAATTAATTTGTGGACACATAAAACCCCACATTTCATTAGACAACAAGCATTCAGCCGAACATAAGACGACCCTGAAAAGAAGACAGTTCATGAATAGACAACCTTTCATGCAACAGCGACAAAAACTCAAAAGACTCAAGTCAGGTCTTTGCAAACTAATTTGTGGGAATACAAAAACCCACATTTAATCAAACAACGGAAACAAGCAATAAGCCAAATATAAGACGACCCTGAATAGATGACGTTTCATGCAACTGCGACAAAACCTCAAAAGACTCAAGTCAGTGCTTTGCAAATTAATTTGTGGACACAAAACCCCACATTTTATCAAACCGCTGAAACGAGCAATAAGCCGAATATAAGACAACCCTGAATAGACAACCTTTCATGCAACCGCAGCAAAACCTCGAGAGACTCAAGTCAGGTCTTTGCAAACTAATTTGTGGACACGAAACCCCACATTTCATCAAACAGCTGAAACGAGCCATAAACCGAATATAAGACAACCCTGAATAGACGTCCTTTCATCCAACCACAACAAAAGCTTGAAAGACTCAAGTCAGTGCTTTGCAAATTAATTTGTGGACACATAAAACCCCACATTTCATTAGACAACAAGCATTCAGTCGAACATAAGACGACCCTGAAAAGAAGACAGTTCATGAATAGACAACCTTTCATGCAACAGCGACAAAAACTCAAAAGACTCAAGTCAGGTCTTTGCAAACTAATTTGTGGGAATACAAAAACCCGCATTTAATCAAACAGCGGAAACAAGCAATAAGCCAAATATAAGACGACCCTGAATAGATGACGTTTCATGCAACCGCGACAAAACCTCAAAAGACTCAAGTCAGTGCTTTGCAAATTCATTTGTGGACACAAAACCCCACATTTTATCAAACCGCTGAAACGAGCAATAAGCCGAATATAAGACAACCCTGAATAGACAACCTTTCATGCAACCGCAGCAAAACCTCGAGAGACTCAAGTCAGGTCTTTGCAAACTAATTTGTGGACACGAAACCCAACATTTCATCAAACAGCTGAAACGAGCCATAAACCGAATATAAGACAACCCTGAATAGACGTCCTTTCATGCAACCACAACAAAAGCTTGAAAGACTCAAGTCAGTGCTTTGCAAATTAATTTGTGGACACATAAAACCCCACATTTCATTAGACAACAAGCATTCAGCCGAACATAAGACGACCCTGAAAAGAAGACAGTTCATGAATAGACAACCTTTCATGCAACAGCGACAACAACTCGAAAGACTCAAGTCAGGTGTTTGCAAACTAATTTGTGGGCGTACAAAAACCCACATTTAATCAAACAGCGGAAACAAGCAATACGCCAAATATAAGACGACCCTGAATAGATGACGTTTCATGCAACCACGACAAAACCTTGAAAGACTCAAGTCAGTGCTTTGCAAATTCATTTGTGGACACAAAACCCCACATTTCATCAAACAGCTGAAACGAGCCATAAGCCTAATATAACACAACCCTGAATAGATGTTCTTTCATGTAACCACAACAAAAACTTGAAAGACTCAAGTCAGTGCTTTGCAAATTAATTTGTGGACACATACTACCCCACATTTCATTAGACAGCTGAAACAAGCATTAAGCGGAACATAAGACGACCCTAAAAAGAAGACCTTTCATGCAACAGCGACAAAAACTCGAAAGACTCAAGTCAGGTCTTTTTGAAAGATTTGTGGATGAGGAACGTTAGAGTGACGGACTAGAATGCAGTGCGAGACATATCTTTTTTTCGCTCTGACCGTAACTTAGGTACAAGCTGGCTCATTGGATTCCACACTCTCTCCTTTTTCTATTGTGGATCACGGATTTGTATTTTAAACCACCTGGGATACTATATCCTCTTGAAAATGAGAGTCGAGAACGCGAAATGGACATTCACAGTGACTTTTATCTCCACGACAATACATCGGCAAAACTCTTTAGCTACTGAGCTAACGTGATAGCATCTGGCTCAAATGCAGATAGAAACAAAATAAATAAACCCCTGACTGGAAGGATAGACAGAAGATCAACAATACTATTAAACCATGTACATGTAACTACACGGTTAATAATTCTCAGCCTGGCCAAAGCTTAACAATGCTGTTGCTAACGACGCTGAAGCTAACTTAGCAACCGGACCTCACAGAGCTATGATAAAACATTAGCGCTCCACCTACGCCAGCCAGCCCTCATCTGCTCATCAACACCCGTGCTCACCTGCGCTCCAGCGATCGACGGAGCGACGAAGGACTTCACCCGATCACAGATGCGGTTGGCGGCTAGCGTTGGCTAGCGCGTCTGCTATCCAAATAAGTCCTCCTTGTTGTGTTGCTATAGCCAGCCGCTAATACACCGATCCCACCTACAGCTTTCTTCTTTGCAGTCTTCATTGTTCATTAAACAAATTGCAAAAGATTCTCCAACACAGATGTCCAGAATACTGTGGAATTATGAAATGAAAACAGAGCTTTTTGTATTGCCTTCAATGGGCTACCGATACTCCTGTTTCACTGGCTACGTCACGCGCATACGTCATCATCCAAAGGCGTTTTCAAGCGGAAGTTTAGCGGGAAATTTAAATTGCACTTTATAAGTTAACCCGGCCGTATTGGCATGTGTTGCAATGTTAAGATTTCATCATTGATATATAAACTATCAGACTGCGTGGCCGGTAGTAGTGGCTTTCAGTAGGCCTTTAATATATTATATAAATTCATAAAATCATATGTTGGTTCAATAATATTGGGGAAAAAAAGACTCACTACAACTATTGCTGCCACGAAGAAAGCTTTTTAGGCTAAAACCATGCAAAATATGATTTAATTTGTTTCAGATTATTTGGGTGAGGATTCAATTCAACACCATTCTTGCAATACAATATTTGGTATATAAATTGTAATAAATTGTGCCTAATAAAATTACAATATAACCAATTATATTTCAATTAGACTCAGAATCAATTCAAACCAATATATTATTTAGTATGTAAATTACAATACAACTTTTCAAAACGGGTTACAAAACCTGCAATTCAGCACTTTTTGAGGTTAAGGTTACAAGGATATATTAATATATTATATAAATTCATAAAATCATAAGTTGGTTCAATGTTATTGGGAAAAAAAGACTCACTACAACTTTTGCTGCAACGAATGAAAGCCTTTTAGGCTAAAACCATGCAAAATATGATTTAATTGGTTTCAGATTATTTGGGTGAGGATTCAATTCAACACCATTCTTGCAATACAATATTTGGTATAAAAATTGTAATACATTGTGCCTAATAAAATTACAATATAACCAATTATATTTCAATTAGACTCAGAATCAATTCAAACCAATATATTATTTAGTATTTAAATTACAATACAACTTTTCAAAACGGGTTACAAAAGCTGCAATTCAGCACTTTTTGAGGTTAAGGTTACAAGGATATATTAATATATTATATAAATTCATTAAATCATAAGTTGGTTCAATGTTATTGGGGAAAAAAAGTCTCACTACAACTTTTGCTGCCACGAATAAAGCCTTTTAGGCTAAAACCATGCAAAATATGATTTAATTTGTTTCAGATTCTTTGGGTGTGGATTCAATTCAACACCATTCTTGCAATACAATATTTGGTATATAAATTGTAATAAATAATGCCTAATAATATTACAATATAATCAATAATATTTCAATTAGACTCAATCAATTCAAACCAAAATATTAGTTAGTATGTAAGTTACAATAAAACTTTTCAAAACGGGTTACAAAAATCTCAGATTCTTGTAAATTTGTAATAGATCCAGACTTACACTACCGTTCAAAAGTTTGGGGTCACATTGAAATGTCCTTATTTTTGAAGGAAAAGCACTGTACTTTTCAATGAAGATAACTTTAAACTAGTCTTAACTTTAAAGAAATACACTCTATACATTGCTAATGTGGTAAATGACTATTCTAGCTGCAAATGTCTGGTTTTTGGTGCAATATATAGGTATATATATATAGGTATATATAGGGCCTCTATACATAGGTGTATAGAGGCCCATTTCCAGCAACTATCACTCCAGTGTTCTAATGGTACAATGTGTTTGCTCATTGGCTCAGAAGGCTAATTGATGATGAGAAAACCCTTGTGCAATCATGTTCACACATCTGAAAACAGTTTAGCTCTTTACAGAAGCTACAAAACTGACCTTCCTTTGAGCAGATTGAGTTTCTGGAGCATCACATTTGTGGGGTCAATTAAACGCTCAAAATGGCCAGAAAAAGAGAACTTTCATCTGAAACTCGACAGTCTATTCTTGTTCTTAGAAATTAAGGCTATTCCACAAAATTGTTTGGGTGACCCCAAACTTTTGAACGGTAGTGTAGTATAAATTAAAAAATAATAATATATTTTTTTCCTGGCACCTCTGTCTATTTAATGCAATTATTTTAGTACTAAATTAGGGTTTCTTAACATTTTTTATTTCAGGGCCCAACTTTTCCACGACAGAGGGAACCGGGGCCTACTCAAATACAAACACGAAATGAGTCATCTTAGTCTTTAATTTATTCGTATTCAATAATGACGTCTACTTACAGTTTAACAGAATAAACCTTGTCAAACGACATGAAAGCATGTGTTCATCACAAATAATATCAAGGTTTAAGTTGGCTGATGAAAAACATAAATACTAATCAAATATGCTCATAAAAACTGATGAACATAAATGTACATATAATTGCAGAGGGCTGAAATAAATGTTAACTAAATTAATAATACTAAATAATAGATATATTTCTTAAATAAACTGTCAAAACGTAAATGCAAATGAAAAAATACAGTTTCACCACTTAGTCATAATGTTTGCACTTAAACTTCTACTACTTTCGCTCAAGTCTTCTTCTGTTTGATATTGTCATTACTGCCACAAGTGGTGGAAAAGTGTATTACAACTGAGTACCGCTGTGGCCCAACCAGACCACAGCTGAGAAACATTTTTTTTCCGCGGTCCTAGGGGGCCCAAAAATATTTAGGAAACACTACTAAATGATTTCCATGACCAGACAAAACATGTTGCATGAGTTCATGAAAGGGTTTTAATGACATTTTTTCGCATCATGCATAACAACGACTTATTTCACTTCCTTTTGAATTAGTGTCCTCCGCCCTTGTTTTACTGCAATCACAGAATAAAGTCTTTGCTGCGGGGAAATGTCTTCCAAAATATCCAGGATCAGCTGAATTTAATAAGTGCCGTCTTAAATACCCTCTACATTAATCTACATAAATAGGGGCATGTTTTATGGATGATGATCCATAATTTATTTTCAGAACAACGCCAGCAAAAGATCTGAGGAGTCCCGGGGTCTCATAGAACTGGAGTTGCGTAGCATTCCTACTAAAAATATACCTGCGTTCAAATCCAAAAGCTACGTACGCAAGTAAAAACTACATCCACAGGGGGAAAAAAATTTTTAATCTTGCAATCTTTTATATATTAACATGCCAGCATATCACGAAGGTTAAATTGATTACTCAATTTATTATTACAACCCAGGAGAGCTTCAAACGGGCACAGCCGTATCGTCCCCGGTCTCTGGTGCGGCGACCGCCTGACATGGCCAAGGAGTCGCAGGAACACGTTTTGACATCGCCTAGATAAAACTAATATATGTCCTCACAAATATTATGAACACGGAGCAATAATAGTGAATTTTGTGTCCTTACCTCGACCATAGTTCAAATCAAATGTGGGCAAAGCCCGAAACCCCTTTGTGTCACCAACGTATCCACAGCTTGTGTATGTGTACGTACGTCAGCCACACAGTGGGCGTGAGGTTCTCTCTTGACACATCTCATCTTTGCCGTGAAAAAGGGCGTACGCCAGGTTTTTGTGGTCTAGAAATAATACCATGGTCATGTGATCTTGTTGGTGACATGTGATTTAAATAGGACTACCGTATTTTCCGCAATATATTATATACCGACCGGTATATAAGCAGCAGCAACTTAATGAAAAAATTAAAATATTCCATATATTAGCAAGCTGCAGATACTGTATATACATTGTGAAATAAGTTCTTTACACATTTTGTAAATGTTTATATACAGTCGTGGTCAAAAGTTTGCATACACTTGTAAAGAACATAATGTCATGGCTGTCTTGAGTTTCCAATCATTTCTACAACTTTTATTTTTTTGTGATTGGAGCACATACACTACCGTTCAAAAGTTTGGGATCACCCAAACAATTTTGTGGAATAGCCTTCGTTTCTAAGAACAAGAATAGACTGTCGAGTTTCAGATGAAAGTTCTCTTTTTCTGGCCATTTTGAGCGTTTAATTGACCCCACAAATGTGATGCTCCAGAAACTCAATCTGCTCAAAGGAAGGTCAGTTTTGTAGCTTCTGTAACGAGTTAAACTGTTTTCAGATGTGTGAACATGATTGCACAAGGGTTTTCTAATCATCAATTAGCCTTCTGAGCCAATGAGCAAACACATTGTACCATTAGAACAACTGGAGTGATAGTTGCTGGAAATAGGCCTCTATACACCTATGTAGATATTTCACCAAAAACCAGACATTTGCAGCTAGAATAGTCATTTACCACATTAGCAATGTATAGAGTGTATTTCTTTAAAGTTAAGACTAGTTTAAAGTTATCTTCATTGAAAAGTACAGTGCTTTTCCTTCAAAAATAAGGACATTTCAATGTGACCCCAAACTTTTGAACGGTATTGTACTTGTTGGTCACAAAAAAACATTCATGAAGTTTGGTTCTTTTATGAATTTATTATGGCTCTACTGAAAATGTGCTGGGTCAAAAGTATACATACAGCCAGTATTGGGTTAGTTACTGAAAACCAGTAACTAGTTACAGTTACTAGTTACCTTATTTCAAAAGTAACTCAGTTAGTAACTCAGTTACTTACACCAAAAAGTAATGTGTTACTGTGAAAAGTAACTATTTAGTTACATTCCTTTTTTTTTAAGGCTCCCATTAATGCCCTTTTAGCCTTCATTTCAGTACTGTTATTGCACTGGAGAATAATACAATGTGTTGATCAACTTGACATGCATTTGCATCACTGAACTCAGAAAGCAACGTGGTCAACATACAACATACAAACAATGTGGTCTACATACAACACACAAAGACAAAGATATGTTTCAAAGGGCCAATTTATTTCAGGCCAGAACAAATTGACAAAACTATTTTAAATAGCTGCAAAATAATGACACTTTAACTTTAACTAGATAGGATCTTTGACCCAAGACACAACTTACATTCAACTAAAATGTTATTTTCTTTGTGCTCGACAAAAGAAAAGTATTGAGAATGTCTCCATGTTAAAAAACTCGACTTCTGGCTTCACCATGATGTCTTGTTAGTTGTTATGAGAGTAGCGTATATGTGTGTGTGTGTGGCCCTTTAAGATATGACAGCATGTGAGGTGAGTGACGTCAGTGAGTGAGTGGGCGAGAGAGGTGAGGGAACAGCGACAGTGAGTGCGTGCAGGTGCTCTAGCTTGGTGGATGGCTGCGTCCAATAAAGTCACAAAGTTGCAACAAACCGCCGGCCTCGTCATTCACCCTCAGCTGTAAATACCCACTTCCGGGTAAAGTGAAGGTTGTTAGCCCCGAAATACATAGGCCCTGGAGGAACGTCTCCCCTGCGCCCCTCAACTACACCCCCCCCCCCCACCCACCCACCCACATAATGCATGCCTCTTCTTTTCCTTGTGACAGAGAAGGACGCCGCTGCAGCACTGCAATAAAACACACTCAGATCTTGTTTCTAGCCGATACTACATAAAAAATAACGTAAAATAACGCAGTAACGCATCATGTAGTAACGATAACTGAGTTACTGAATATAAAAAATTAACGCGTTAGATTACTAGTTACCGCCGAAACTAACGGCGTTACAGTAACGTGTTACTTTGTAACGCGTTAGTCCCAACACTGCATACAGCAATGTTAATATTTGCTTACATGTCCCTTGGCAAGTTTACCTGCAATAAGGCGCTTTTGGTAGCCATCCACAAGCTTCTGCTTGAATTTTTGACCACTCCTCTTGACAAAATTGGTGCAGTTGAGCTAAATGTGTTGGTTTTCTGACATGGACTTTTTTTTTCAGCATTGTCCACATGTTTAAGTCAGGACTTTGGGAAGGCCATTCGAAAACCTTCATTCTAGCCTGATTTAGCCATTCCTTTACCACTTTTGACGTGTGTTTGGGGTCATTGTCCTGTTGGAACACCCAACTGCACCCAAGACTGATGATTTTAGCTTGTCCTGAAGAATTTGGAGGTAATCCTCCTTTTTCATTGTCCCATTTACTCTCTGTAAAGCACCAGTTTCATTGGCAGCAAAACAGGCCCAGAGAATAATACTACCACCACCATAACACTGCTGTACGTATACTTTTGACCCAGCAGATTTGCTCACATTTTCAGTAGACCCATAATAAATTCATAAAAGAAGCAAACTTCATGAATGTTTTTTGTGACCAACAAGTATGTGCTCCAATCACTACATCACAAAAAAAATAAGAGTTGTAGAAATGATTGGAAACTCAAGACAGCCATGACATTATGTTCTTTACAAGTGTATGTAAATGTTTGACCCTGACTGTACATACCTTAATGGTTTCCGAATGGTGCCTGTAACACTGCAGTAAAACGGCTGATCAAACAAAACAGAAGTCATCGTCATGGACCCACTACCTGTGGAAGCTAGCTCTCCAATCAGCTAATCAGATTCAATAACTCCACAGTGACGTTTTGGTGAATTTACTGAGGAATTTGTGAAACTAAAACAATACTGTGGGGGCGGGTGCAGTCAGCGCTGCCTGTAGGAGGAAAAGTCACCGCCGCTGTCCATTGTACTGATGACGGGCACCAGCGGGCAGGGGCAGGGCATGTGCTGACGGCGAGACACAGCTGGCAGGTGATTAGATTTCACAGGTGGTACGTGTTAATCTAATCATCTGTTGTCTTTAACAGTAAGCGGTCGGGAGCAGAGCGGGAGAGAGGATTGGGAGCGACGGCAACGTTACGACATGCGGAAAGACATTTTGAAAAATCTTGTGACAAACATTAAAACTTTGTTAAACCTGCACGCTTGGCTCTTGTGCCGTGTCTAAAGTGGAGCTGCTAGGAAGCGACTTCCACAAATACAAAAAGAATGCCATTGTAAGTTGATAATACTAACACAGACACTCGTAAAAGTGTTAGCATAGTAGTTAATGCTAACAACCATCGCTTGACTATATTATGATAGCACGTACAAATATGCATGAAAACACTCCTACAGACATCACACACGTGACGGTTTAGTAAGAAAAATATGTTTTAGTTATATTTTGAAACTTACAAATGCTGCTTGGAGTGACGAATGAAGAATCCATTACGAGTAAAATGCTATGGACGGCTAGAAGAAGGAACTTCTACTTCCAGTTCAAAACTTTAAACAGCAGAAATTCACATTCACCCAGCAGCACATGAAGTTAGCGAACTCACCTAAAAGATGGCACAATAGCACAAACAATAACACACATTTTAAGTAGAGATGTCCGATAATATCGGACTGCCGTTATTATCGGCCGATAAATGCTTTCAAATGTAATATCGGAAATGATCGGTATCGGTTTCAAAAAGTAAAATGTATGACCTTTTTAAAACGCCGCTGTGTACACGGACGTAGGGAGAAGTACAGAGCGCCAATAAACCTTAAAGGCACTGCCTTTGCGTGCCGGCCCAGTCACATAATATCTACGGCTTTTCACACACACAAGTGAATGCAAGGCATACTTGGTCAACAGCCATACAGGTCACACTGAGGGTGGCCTTATAAACAACTTTAACACTGTTACAAATATGCGCCACACTGTGAACCCACACCAAACAAGAATGACAAACACATTTCGGGAGAACATCCGCACCGTAACACAACATAACAAATACCCAGAACCCCTTGCGGCTACAATATACACCCCCCACTACCCCCACACGTCAACCTCCTCATGCTCTCTCAGGGAGAGCATGTCCCAAATTCCAAGCTGCTGTTTTGAGGCATGTTAAAAAAAATAATGCACTTTGTGACTTCAATAATAAATATGGCAGTGCCATGTTGGCATTTTTTTTCCATAACTTGAGTTGATTTATTTTGGAAAACCTTGTTACATTGTTTAATGCATCCAGCGGGGCATCACAACAACATTAGGCATAATAATGTGTTAATTCCACGACTGTATATATATATCGGTATCGGTTGATATCGGAATCGGTAATTAAGAGTTGGACAATATCGGAATATCGGCAAAAAAAAGCCATTATCGGACATCTCTAATTTTAAGCATCTGCTTGTTTTGTTTTTTTTAATGAAAACTATTTCCACTATGGGCATCAGCAAACAAAAATCCCTAAATTAACCACACCGTTTTTTTAAGCCGCAGCGTTCAAAGCGTAGGAAAAAAACAGTGGCTTATAGTCCGGAATTTCCGGTATTTCCAGCATTGGCATATCATGAATAAGAATATTGTTTTATGTTCCCACGGGGGAAATAAAATGTTTGTATTCCCACTTCTTCAAGGAAAACATGCTAAACAATTCACTTCCCTGCCTGTGTCAATACCCGCATTTGACATTTAAATGAAGAGAGGGATGACTCTGTTGCAGTCTCCTCTGTTACCATGCCAACGTGCCTTTTCAAACTTGTTCGCAGAGCTGTTTTTCAGTCCGGCTGTGAAGCGGGGCGTAGCGGCGCCTCCCTGTCGAGTGCTTATTACCTGACTGAATGAACTCGCCCTCGCCGTGTCGCAAAGAGCAAGGCCTATCGGTTCGGGGCTCCGCGTGACAGCGCCCGGCCTATTCCACAGTCCCCGGTGATGGCCAGCACAAAACCTCTGAGCGTGGGCGGCGGGCGCCCGCGGAGTTTGCAGTATTTCTTTCAGGAGTCTCGAGTGCGTCTCCTCATGTCAAAAAAACAGCTAACAAAATAAGGGCGTACTCACTTTGGAGAATCATAACGTGCCCGAGACAACTTCACACCTAAAGTGTGGCACATTTTGGGTTTTTTTGTGTGAAAGCTCCTTTTTTTTACTCCCATACTCATAGTGGAGCCTTGAGTATTAGCCGATACATCATATATATAAGCAGGAATACTAGGACCCTCCCCTTTAGGAGGGAAAATGTTTCCATTCTTAGGCTTTATAAAAAAAGAGGTGACTAAAATTGAAGTTTAACAATTTATTCTAAACAAAAGGAGCCCTACTCACTTGCTTTTGTCCTCTTTGGCTGATCAAAACTGAAAGTTCACTTGATGTGTGTGTGTGTGCCGAGCGCACATACAATAGACTTTACTTATCCCACAAGATATTACCGTATTGTCTGGACTATAAAGTGCACCGGTATATAAGCCGCGCCCACAACATTTTTGAAGAAAATATATTTCCATATATTAGCCGCACCGGACTATAAGCCGCAGACATATCGTTATGAACCGAGTAATTTACACAGAAGTATTTTGTAAATATTTATTTACATACCTTAATTGTTTGTAAATGCTGTCTGAAAAACGGCAGTAAAACGGCTGATCAAACAAAACAGAAGTCATCGTCATTGACCCACTAAGTTAAAGTTAAAGTACCAATGATTGTCACACACACACTAGGTGTGGTGAAATTTGTCCTCTGCATTTGACCCATCCCCTTGATCACCCCTTTGGAGGCGAGGGGAGCATTGAGCAGCAGCGGTGGCCGCGCCCGGGAAACATTTTTGGTGATTTAACCCCCAATTCCAACCCTTGATGCTGAGTGCCAAGCAGGGAGGTAATGGGTCCCATTTTTATAGTCTTTGGTATGACTCGGCCGGGGTTTGAACTCACGACCTACCGATGTCAGGCAGGTAGCCGCACACACTAAATTTTAGAAGAAAAACTATTTCCATATATTAGCCGCACCAGACTTTAAGCCTCAGATATATGTTTTGAAATGAGTTATTTACACAGAAGCATTTTGTAAATGCTTATTTACATACCTTAATTGTTTCTAAATGCTGTCTGTAACACGGCAGTAAAACGGCTGACCAAACAAAACAGAAGTCATCGTCGTGGACCCACTAGCTTGTGGAAGCTAGCTCTCCGGTCAGCTAAACAGACTTAACTCCAGGGTGACGTTTTGGTGAATTTACGAAGGAATTTGTGAAACTGAAACAATACAAAACGTACAGTACAAGTTAATAACACAAACAAAGACACTCGTAGTAAGCGTGTTAGCATAGTAGCTAATGCAAATGACGCTAGCTTCGTTACATTACTATAACACGTACAAATACGCATAAAAACACTCCTACAGACTTCCCACATGGGACGGTTTATTAAGTAAAAATAGTTTTAGTTACATTGTAAACCTTACAGAAGTTGCTTGGAGTGATAAATGAAAAATCCATACAAGTAGAAAGGCTACAGACGGCTCAAAGACAGAACGGCAACTGTAAAAAATAAAAAAGTCTAAAGAGAAGAGCAATGCCTGCAGTGAGCCAACTCGTCCATAGGATGGCGCCATAGCACAAACAATAACACACCTATTCAGTGCGTTTGCTTGTTTTTTTAAAAACTATTTACTTTATAGCCGGCATCAGCGAATAAAATCCATAAATTATCCACACTCTTTTATAAGCCACAGGGTTCAAAGCGTAGGAAAAAAATTATAAGCTTATAGTCAGTAATTTACAGTATGCGGTTGCAGTGCAGATGCAAAAAGTTGGCAAAAAATACGGTAAAAAAAACATGAAAACTAGAGGGAAATATCAAAGAACACATCCATCCATCCATTTTCTACCACTTGTCCCTTTTGGGATTGCGGGGGGTGCTAGAGCCTAACTCAGCTGCATTCGGGCGGAAGGCGCGGTACACCCTGGACAAGTCGCCACCTCATCACAGGGCCAGCACAGATAGACAGACAACATTCACACTCACATTCACACAATAGGGACCTTTTTTTTTTAGTAAAAAAAAAAGGACATAAAATACATTTAAAGAACACAGAGCTGCTGCAGCCGGCTGCCACTTCACCGACGCTATTTCTACATACAACTACAAAGGTAAAACACACACACAAAAATTGCTACGTGCATAGACCAACAAGACTAAATCAACACCTGTGTTTAAGAGGTTATTGTTAAGTCTTCAATGTGATTTTAGACTTTTGTTGACATTGTTTGTTTGCCATGTTTGTGTTGACATTGATAGCTGAGGGGATTATAATCAGAAAGGTTACATTTGAAATATTTTTTTTTACATTAAAACTATTTTTTTCCTGGTCCTTATATTCAATAATTCATACATAAAATATGAATAATTATCTATATCAACAGATACAAAACACTTATATCGTAGCCCTGCTGATGCATAACCGCACCAATTGTTGCTACTTCTGTGTGTGTTCATGTGGTAGTTTAATGAAAAAAAATAAAACATTTTTGGAACATTTATCAGTGAGCTCATGACGATAACAGCGCTGTCCAGTTGTCATATCTTGTTGTCTTACACTTACAAGTCTCATTTGCAAGTATTACTATAAACTAGTACTCGTTTGGATTCTTCATTCATCCCTCCAAGCAACGTTTGTAAGTTTTACAATATAACTAAAACAATTCCTACTTACTAAACCGTCCCATGTGTGATGTCTGTAGGAGTGTTTCCATGCATTTTTGTGCATGCCGTCGTTATGTAATGAAGCGAGCGTCATTAGCATTAGCTAATGTGCTAACACATTTACAAGTGTCTGTGTCCGTAACAGTAACTTAAAGGCCTACTGAAATGAATTTTTTTTATTTAAACGGGAATAGCAGATCCATTCTATGAGTCATACTTGATCATTTTGCGATATTGCCATATTTTTGCTGAAAGGATTTAGTATAGAACAACGTCGATAAAGTTCGCAACTTTTGGTCTCTGATAAAAAAAAACCTTGCCCCTACCTGAAGTAGCGTGACGTTGTCAGTTGTTCACTCCCTCATATTTTCCTATTGTTTTCAACGCAGCTAGAGCTATTCGGACCATTACCCCATTAATTTGAGCGAGGATGAAAGATTCGTGGACGAGGAACATTAGAGTGACGGACTAGAATGCAGTGAAATACATTTTTTTCCCCGCTCTGACCGTAACTTAGGTACAAGCTGGCTCATTGGATTCCACACTCTCTCCTTTTTCTATTGTGGATCACGGATTTGTATTTTAAACCACCCCGGATACTATATCCTCTTGAAAATGAGAGTCGAGAACGCGAAATGGACATTCAGTGCCTTTTATCTCCACAACAATACATCGGCGAAACGCTTTAGCTACGAGCTAACGTGATAGCATCGTGCTTTAACTGCATATAGAAACAAAAAAAATAAACCCCTGACTGGAAGTATAGATAGAAAATTAACAATACTATTAAACCGTGGACATGTAAATACACGGTTAATGCTTTCCAGGCTGGCGAAGGTTAACAATGCTGTGCTAACGACGCCATTGAAGCCTACTTAGCAACCGGACCGCACAGAGCTATGCTAAAAACATTAGCTCTCAACCTACGCCAGCCAGCCTTCATCTGCTCATCAACACCCGTGCTCACCTGCGTTCCAGCGATCGACGGAAGGACGAAGGACTTCACCCGATGCGTTTGGCGGCCCGGAGACGTAGGAAGTCAAGGTGAAGTCGCCGGCTAGCGCGTCTGCTCTCCAACAAAGTCCTCCTGGTTGTGTTGCTGTAGTCCGCTGCTAATACACTACCTTATTTACACTACCCACCTACAACTGTCTTCTTTGCAGCCTTCATTGTTCATTAAACAAATTGCAAAAGATGTCCAGAATACTGTGGAATTATGAAATGAAAACAGAGCTTTTTGTATAGGATTCTACGGGGTACCATAACTTCCGTTTAACTGACTACGTCACGCGGATACGTCATCATACCGCAACGTTTCAGCCGGATATTTCCCGGGAAATTTTAAATGTCACTTTATAAGTTAACCCGGCCGTATTGGCATGTGTTGCAATGTTAAGATTTCATCATTGATATATAAACTATCAGACTGCGTGGTCGGTAGTAGTGGGTTTCAGTAGGCCTTTAAAGCGGCATTCTTTGTCTATTGTTTTAGTTTCACAAATTCCTCAGTAAATTCACCAAAACGTCACCGTGGAGTTATTGAGTCTGTTTAGGTGATTGGAGAGATAGATTCCACAGCTAGTGGATCCATGATGATGACTTCTGTTTTGTTTGATCAGCTATTTTACTGCCCTGTTACAGACGCTGTTTGGAAACAATGAAGGTATGTAAATAAAGATTTACAGAATATTTCTGTGTAAATAACTCATTTCACAACATATATATATCTGCGGTTTATAGTACGCTGTGGCTAATATAAGTGTACAGCTCTGGTAATGGGTACATTCGCACCCACCTGCACAAATGTACTTCAAAATGTAACAATCAAAATAAATATGACTTTTTTTTGTTTACTAGGGCATGCATATATAATATGCATTAGTTTGACCATTTAAAATCAACGATAATAAAAAGGAGATGCTTGGAAATAGCATAAAAATGCCCCAAAAACTTGGAAAAACGTGATTCATAGCGTTACTTTTTGGTGTAACCATCATGAGCGTTCTGTTCAGGTATATTTCTTTTATATTTTGATAAATCATCCTATTTATGTATTAATAAATTTATATAGGTATTGATCAATCTTTAAGCTGTGTGTATTTGATTTCAGTTTGTTTTTGACATCTTATTTAGAATTGTAGTTGAAACTTTTACAACCTTGTGTTGCGCTCATGATGGCGTAACCAAACTAGATTTCATTTAATGATCTTATTTTGAATATTTATTCCCTTTTTTACATTAAGTATATTTAAATATTCATTTATAAACATTGAATACATTTCAAATATCAAAAAAATGCAATTGCCTTCATCTTATAGGGTAATGTTTAGTTACACCAAGTCATGAGCGTAACACTAAGCTTCATCACTTTGACTTGTAATATCTCTAATTCTGGTGGTGTTTTATGCTTTTTTCTTTTTGGAACATGTATTATACATATAATACAATAAAGTCCCATACAAAATTATGTTTCTAGCAATACTTTAATTTTGCCTTTGAAAGTAACACTCCAATGTCCATTAATGGATGACTTTTTTTTCAAACTTTTAGCAGCTGCGGTGCTCTATTGTCCGTAAAATACGGTATATATAGTAGACATTAAGGTTGTCTCTACACCAATATTTTCGTACCGGTACCAAAAATGTATTTCAATACTTTTTGATATTTTTCTAAATAAAGGGGACCACAACAAAATGGCATTATTGGCTTTATTTTAACAAAAAATATATTTTTTTAGGGTGCATTAAACATATGTTTATTATTGCAATTTAGTCCTTAAATAAAATAGTGAACATACTAGACAACTTATCTTTTAGTAGTAAGTAAACAAACAAAGGCTCCTAATTAGTCTGCTGACATATGCAGTAACATATTGTGTCATTTATACACCTATTATTGTGTCAAAATTATAAAGGACAAGCTGTAAAAATGTATCATTCATTTACTTGTTAATTTACTGTTAATATCTGCTTAATTTCTCTTTGAACATGTTTTATCTACACTTCTGTTAAAATGTAATAATCACTTATTGTTCTCTTGTTTGATACTTTACTTTAGTTTTGGATGATACCACAAATGTAGGTATTGATCCGATACCAAGTAGTTACAGGATCATACATTGGTCATATTCAAAGTCCTCATGTGTCCAGGGACATATTTACTGAGTTTATAAACAAAACACGATTAAAAAAATAAAACGATTTTGTGACGATAAAAAATATCGATGTAATCTTAGTAGTATCGACTAGATGCGCTCCTGTACTTGGTATCATTACAGTGGCTTTCAGGTGTAGATCCACCCATGTCATTTGTTTACATTGTGACTCCGGTGAGCTATTGTATCCTCCTACGGTGTGTAGTGAAGCATGTTCAGATATTCCTCGTCCTGCAGTGATAATGTTACTTGTAAGAAACTCACTTTATGTGTCGACATGGAGGCGAGGATTAGTGATTTAGAAGTAGCTAAAAAACTGCTGATTGCGGATGGACATTAGCCATGTTTTAAAACACCTCTTCCTGAGGGCGTTTCAGTGTTATAACTTTAGTTTTAGGCAAAATGTGTCCATTCTCTTTTTTCTGTCTACAGACTGTGTCTGCTTGTAAGTACTCTGTGATTGTGCGCTGCCGAACATGCTCCTCTGACCGTAAAACCAGCAATGTCACGACGTGACGACAACACGCCGTCATCCCTGTAAAAAAAAAACAAATAAAAAATGGCAAACCGGTACTTTTCAAACAGAGTATAGTAACGTTTTTGATTCATTAGTAGACTTAGACAAACTTTAATGATCCACAGGGGAAATTGTTCAACAAAGTAGCTCAGTTACAAAGGATGGAAAGGACAATGCAGGTATAAAATAGACTAAAAATGTACCGTAGTAGCAATATAAAATATGACATATATGTAATATTCACATAATATATGTACAGTATGATATATACTGATATATTATATTATATGTTTATATCATATTTACAATATATAACAATTACCATGTACAATATTACAGTATATGTAACAGATACTAGTATAGTACCGCGATACTATACTAGTACCAGTATACCGTACAACTACGGATGTCCGATAATATCAGACTGCCGATATTATCGGCCGATAAATGCTTTAAAATTGAATATCGGAAATTATCGGTTTCAAAATTATCGGTATGGGTTTCAAAAAGTAAAATGTATGACTTTTTAAAACGCTGCTGTGTACACGGACGTAGGGAGAAGTACAGAGCGCCAATAAACCTTAACGGCACTGCCTTTGCGTGCCGGCCCAATCACATAATATCTGCGGCTTTTCACACACACAAGTGAATGCAAGGCATACTTGGTCAACAGCCATACAGGTCACACTGAGGGTGTCCGTATAAACAACTTTAACACTGTTACAAATATGCGCCACACTGTGAACCCACACCAAACAAGAATGACAAACACATTTCGGGAGAACATCCGCACCGTAACACAACATAAACACAACAGAACAAATACCCAGAACCCCTTGCAGCACTAACTTTTCCGGGACTCTACAATATACACCCCCTGCTACCTCCCACCTCCACCTCCACCTCCTCATGCTATCTCAGAGAGAGCATGTCCCAAATTCCAAGCTGCTGTTTTGAGGCATGTTAAAAAAAAGAATGCACTTTGTGACTTCAATAATAAATATGGCAGTGCCATGTTAGCATTTTTTTTCCATAACTTGAGTTGATTTATTTTGGAAAACCTTGTTACATTGTTTAATGCATCCAGCGGGGCATCACAACAAAATTAGGCATAATAATGTGTTAATTCCACGACTGTATATATCGGTAACGGTTGATATCGGAATCGGTAATTAAGAGTTGCAATTCTAAGACCAGAAGAGGCAACAGTTTACTTGCCAATGTTTAAACGAAGCTCCTTTGCCACAACGTTTTTCCCCCCCGTGTGTGATTTTACTGTCAGATCACAAATAAATGAGGTTTCCGGTGTCCTTGTTCTCAAAACCAGAGTCCGCCTGATGAGAGGCATGAGCTAAATTGAAAAGCCGAAGCTGTCACACAATGATAAATTGTGGTATGCGCCAAGAAAAAAACAATAAAAAAAAAGCTTTGGAAATGCAATTACATAACACTCTACATGTTGAGCGTTGATAACCTCCAAATATACAAGTGTGTATTTGCCCGAATCATTTTTTTATCTCCGTAATTACTTGCTGCCGCCAAGGTCAGAAACTGCATCTCTTGTGGATCAGCCTTCCCCCCTTTCTTCTATCCCCTTTTTTACTGTGTCAAGCTCGGACATGGAAGGAGACATCAAAGCAGGTTTTTCCTCCCAAATCCCCCCAGCACGCTGGCCCGGGCCCTGGCTAATATCAGGCAAAATCCACACTGCCTTCCCAGAAGACTTTGGACCATGGATGAAGGGATTGTCTGATGAGAGGACGAATGTATTTGCTCTGTCAGTTGCATTTGTCAGTCGGGAGCTGGCTTACTTACTAACTTACTGGAGCAGCATTGCTGTATTTACAAATAAATAGCAGCAAACTCAGGCCAGGCTGACGCTCAATTGGGAGAAAAACATTTGAATATGCTACAGTTGTCCCTCGCCATGTTGTACATTTCTACCATAAAAAATATATGCAAGCATATTCTACATACTAAGTGGTAAAATCAGTCTGATATGTGCACGATTTGTCATATTTTCTATCGTGTTGTGGCGATCGGGAAACTACCGCGGTACTAATGCATTAAAAAAGGTACTATACTGCCTTTGAAAAATACGAGGCGCATGTGAGTCAACAAACAGAGCACTTACAAGTGGAAATAGTGTGGTGAAAGAATAATGGACGTATTTTGGGTCAAGACTAACGATAAAGTTCGAGCTATTAACATTGAAACGGTGCTTTAAAACATACCGGATTTTCCGGACTATAAGGCGCACTTAAAATAATTTTTTGTCCTCAAAACTCGACAGTGCACCTTATAACCCAGTGCGCCTGATTTACGGAATAATTCTGGTTTTGCGTACCAACCTTGAAGCAATTTCATTTGGTTCATGGTGTAATGATAAGTGTGACCAGTAGATGGCAGTCACACATAGGACATACAAGTGGACTGCAATATGACTCAAGTAAACAACACCAACATTTTATATGTTCAATTGAAAATATAAAACATTACACACGGCACTCAAAAATCCATCAAAATGTTTTAATAGGACTTTGGTAAGCTATGAAGCCACACCGCTTGATGGATTGTACTGTGCTTCAACATAGGAGTATTATTATGGTGTGTGTATAAGGTAAGACATTATCTGGCGTTTTGTTTCGCAATATTATGCGTACCTTCTGGTACCTGCTGATCTGTATTTGGGATCTGCATAAGTCCTGAAAAATTGCGCGCATCTGCTTTTGTAGTCCATAGTCGAAAAACTTTTTTTTTTCTCTATCTTCTTGTAATGTGACATTCATCCTCCGCTGTTGCCATTTCTAATATAAAGTAGTGCAAAGTTATTACTTATATCTGTCAGTAAACTCACCATGAAAGCGCTAAAACATACCGGTGTAGTGAGTTTACATTATTCACCCAAGGAACTTTAGTTATTAGAGAGTTCCGGTCGGACGGTTTTTCACGGGATACATTTCCGGCCTTGTTGTTGTTTCCGGATAAGGAGATTCTGCTCTGTTATTGATTGAAGTAAAGTCTGAATTAGGGCTGGGCGATATATTGATATACTCGATATATCGCGGGTTTGTCTCTGATATTTGAGTATACGTTCTCACGTAGTTGCTTTTAGCTGCGGGCAATACACTGCAGGCCCTTTTCAGTCTTTCATGTCTCTCCTTCTCACAGAGACGTAAAACAAGCGCACCTTTTAACATACGTCGCATACTGTTGCGCGTGCAACGCCATACGCCCTCGCAAAGCAGAGAGGTAGCGACATAGGTAACGTTAGTTGTGGTGCTAACGATGTGGTGCGAGTGGTAATACGAGAGAGAGAAGGTGCAAATCTGCTAACAAATGAAGGAAGAATAAATTCCCAGGAAAAACAGCAGGGGGTTCATCGTCTGGCGGTGGTTTGGCTTCAAGCGGGAAGATGTTGAACAGACAACCGTAATGTGTCAAGTATGGGGAAAAAGTGTTGCTGCAAAAAGTAGCATTACTGCTAATTTGTAGCATCATTTGAAAAGTCACCTGCTAGAGAATGAAGAGTGCTTGAAACTCTGCATGTCAACATCTCCGTTTGGTGCCACACCCACAAAATGCCCAAGCAACCATTTCCACATCAACACTGTATGAAAAAATAGTCAACAACAGAAGGAGATAACGTCCGCAGGAACCTACCACATAGTGAAGGACATACACTATTTGATTTCCTATCATGCAGCTCATTTTTATTTGACACTTATTGAAATATCTTGTGTGACATCATGCACAAAAGTGCACTTTATTTGTTTTAAACTATTGTAGTGGCGTTCTGTACAAAAAGTGCACTTTAATTTAGTGTTGTTTTGATATGTCATCTTAGTGACATCATGCACAAAAGTGCACTCATAGCTTATTTTAAAATGTCTGACAATCTTGCACTTTCTGTTTTGAAATGACATGAATGTTTGTGCCACTGCTTAATAACTCTTTAATAAATACACTTTTGCTAAATTGACTTAGTTGTGATTTCCCTCTCTGCATGAAAGTTTAAAAGTAGCATATATGAATGCAGTATGAAGAAGAATGTTTTAATGTAGACACATAGAATCATCATACTGCTGTGATTATATGCATCAAGTGTTCATTCAAGGCTAAGGCAAAATATCCACATATATATTGTGTATCGTGACATGGCCTAAAAATATCGAGATATTAATAACAGGCCATATCGCCCAGCCCTAGAGTGAATGTCATTAAAACAGTTAGCGCCATCTTTTGACACTTCTTCCACTCCCGTCCTTGCACGCTACACCGTTACAACAAAGATGACGGGGAGAAGACGCTGTCCAAGGTGAGCCACGTAAATAAGACCGCCCACAAAAGCGACTGTCAGAAAGCGACTTGAAGATGTGTAAAACATCATCTATGCAACATTTTGAGCAAAGAACCACCATTACATGTTATGTAGACCACAAGGAAGTCTTTTACATTTAGAAAAAAATAATAATAATATGACTCCTTTAATGAACATTATACATGAAAAAATATCAAATAGATCGGCAGTGCGTTTTATAATCCGATGCGCCCTATGGCACGGAAAATACGGTAGCTAGATAGTTAACATCCGTCCTCCGTGTTCTTGCGACTTTTAAATCAATCATCCTCGCCGTCATGGCAACGCAAACTACGTTTCTTACAAGTATCACCCTTGCATGGCGAGGAATAGCTAAACATGTTTCACTACACACCGTAGGACAGATCTGGGCATTCTGCGGCCCTTTGTACGTCCCTGTCCGGCCCGCGTGAGGCCAATCATAAATTACAAAATACATTTTAAAAAGTATCTATCTCGAGTGTGCAATACAACGGTGCTGCTTTTGTTTTGAAAAGCGTTATTTGTATGACTTCCGTGTGGACGTATGCTCGTGCGCGCAGCGGCAATCACAAATTACAAAATAAATTAAAAAAAACATCTATGTCGTGCGTGCAATACAACTGTGCTGCTTTTACTTTGAAAAGTGTCATTTATGGGCGTGTATGTCCTGTTAGTGAAGGCGCACAGCGACAAGTGATGCCCGGTTATCCCCGAGACGCTAAAAAAAGAAAAGGTGATGACGAATGGCGTGTTTTCAACAAGACATGGACTGCCAAGTAAAGGTAAAGCCATGTGCTTAATTTGTAGTACACATGTTGCTGTGTTTGAAGAATATAGTGTAACGACCTGATGAAGTTGATGTTGTCTTGAGTTGCGTAAATGAGGAGTGAGGATATGTGCGTGTGGAAAGAACGAGATAAGTTGAGCTGTGTTAGTATAGCTTGCTCAATAAAAGTTTAAAAAGAGCGTCAGACTTGGTGTGCACTTCTTCTGGACGCTACAATTGGTGTCAGAAGTAAAACTTTGCGCATACTGCACTGCTTAATTGTGTGCGCAGCCTGCTACGTCATCGAGAGGTACGTGCCACGTGAGGAGCTCGCCGCAGAGAGAGAGAGAGAGAGAGAGAGAGAGAGAGAGAGAGACAGAGAGAGAGAGACAGAGACAGAGACAGAGACAGAGACAGAGAGGGGCAGTGTCTACAGGTGCCATGGGGGAATTCTGCCCTCAATGAAGACTCCCAGGTTTGATGGCAAGGCGAACTGGGAGGCATTTCATCCCACTTCTGACATCAATTGTAGCGTCCAGAAGAAGTGCACACCAAGTCTGACGCTCTTTTTAAAGTTTTATTGAGCAACCTATACTAACACAGCTCAACTTATCTCGTTCTTTCCACACGCACAGCTATCCTCACTCCTCATTTCCGCAACAGCAACGCTTCCTCCTTCTTGGCCAATCACCTTGCAGGCGTGCTACGTTCACAACAAAGAGGCGGCAGGATAAAGTGACAGAAATTTAAATGTTTGCATGGTATTACACATCAGGAAGCGTTGTGTAAGAAAGTGTTAAAAATAAAACCATCAAAAGCCATCTGCTTTTGTATAAAGATAAGTTAGGTTAAATGAAAATATTATTATTTTTTATCTTACGGTATATCAAAAATAATTTAAGCAAAATTTAATTGAAATATTGTCGGTGTGGCCCTCCAGCAGTGCTCGGGTTGCTCATGCGGCCCCCGGTAAAAATTAATTGCCCACCCCTGCCGTAGGAGGATACAATAGCTTACCACTAACAGCAAGCTAGTGCTCCCCCTGAATGCAAAACAATTGGTGGATCCATACAAATATCAGATAACTAGATATTAACAGTAAATAAACAAGTCGATTAATAATCCATCATCATTTTGACCAAATAATAGAATGAGAAATGACACAATAGGCCCAATTAGGAGCCTTTGTTTGCTTGTATACTACTAAAAATAATGAAATTAAAGTATGGAATGGATTAAGCAAAGCAATCAAACAATGTACTAATATGATCCACTTCAAGAAACTCTTCAAACTTAAAGTGTTTAAAAAGTACAAAGAAGAAGAACCATGATAAACATTCTGATTTTATTTCATCCATCTATTCATTTTCTAGATAATCTTACGCATCTCACCATATGAAATGTAACTTACTTCACCGAGTATTATTTATTTATTTGTGTTGTGATTACTTATGGAGTATATTGTGAATAAATTGAGAACAGGAAGTGAACAAAAGTTTTAGCAACTGTTATGTAAAAGAAAAGGGGTAGGATTAAATACGCTCTGCTTCTTCCCACTCCTTTTCCAACATGTTGAAAAGAGAAACTGGAAATTCAATCAATCAATCAATCAATGTTTATTTATACAGCCCTAAATCACAAGTGTCTCAAAGGGCTGTACAAGCCACAACGACATCCTCGGTACAGAGCCCACATATTGTGATGTATCATGTTGTATGCTTGCATGTTCCAAATAAAAACAAACTCAAACTCAAAAATGAAGTTGTCTAGTATGTTTACTATTGTATTTATTGTAAAATAATTATTTGATTGCAATAAGAAACATGTTTAATGTATCATAAGATTTGCTGTTAAAATGAAGCCAATTAAAATTTTTGTGCTCCCCATTATTTTGAAAAGTATCAAAAAGTATAAAAGTAAAGTACTATTTGGGACCAGGAGCCAGCGGAAAAACGGAAAAAGGCGTTCAAAAACAAGAAGGAAAAAAAAAAAAGGAAAGCTGCTGGTTAATTTTGCGTCCTTTTCTACTGATGTTTTCTTCATAATGCTTGAGGAAACACAGGCTATGGCACAGCAGGTACTTCTGGAAAGTTAGTGATCTGGCAATAACTCAAAAACTCATCGAAATCACGGGACATAACTGCCAGATTAATTTTCCGGTGCCAAAAATACAAAGAGACCTTATTAATAAAATGTTGGTCATCTGGACACTACGGGTCTTATGACGCTAACAAGACTGCTGTTGCAGCTGTCTGGGCAACGCTAAGTGGAGATGCACTCTATTGATGCACTTCATTAACTCCACATGACATTAGTGAGCCTTTGGCGTGAGCGATGCAAAGTGACAATGCTAACAACACACACCGCTAACATTACAGCTAATGGTCGTAGCTGCAACTGTCAAGTTGACCAAGTTACAACAACTTACGCCCGTGGTTTCAGCACACGGATGCCCAGTTCGAACTTTGAGGAATTAGCCAGAATGTGATGAAGTATTTTTGCGGCGTGGTTGTGTTGTAGTGGCCGGGTGACAACCACAGCCATGACGCTTGCAGGACCCTGCAGGCTACCAGTGAGTACCGTGATCTACAGTAGAACACGTTCAAGACTACTATATTGGGTGAAACTAGAGATGTCCGATAATATCGCACTGCCGATATTATCGGCCGATAAATGCTTTAAAATGTAATATCGGAAATTATCGGTTTCAAAAAGTAAAATTGATTAATTTTTAAAAGGCCGCTGTGTACACGGACGTAGGGAGAAGTACAGAGCGCCAATAAACCTTAAAGGCACTGCCTTTGCGTGCCGGCCCAATCACATAATATCTACGGCTTTTCACACACACACAAGTCTTCATCGTATGGGCAGCTGTTTTCCGGCACCCGGACCTGAGGCCGAGGGTCTATGCCTTTTACCACCCCAGGCCCGGGGGGCCCTCCCGTTCATATGTCAGGACACACAGAAGTGAGCCAGGTCACCGAGCAGTCATCCAGGTCCGCCAGGCCACGCAAACCATTAGGAGCACGATAAATCGGGCAACGCAGGATCACGTGGTCGGCAGTCTGCTCCTCCGCGCCACACTCACACGTCGCGTTAGGTGCTAAGCCCCACTGGAACATGTTTGAGCGAAAGCGACCGACACCAGTTCGGAGGCGGTTAAGCCTCACCCAGGCCACTCGTGGTAGTGAGAGGCCTGGTATTGAGCCGGTGTCAGGTATGAAGTCACGGAGTCTGGAGGAGATGGTATGCTCCAGGTCCGTGCTCCATTTGTGATTCGCCCAGTGAGCCGCCCTGATGTTGTTGTCACTGCATTGCTGCAGGAGCTTCAGGGCGGCTGGTACCAGTGGGTCTCTGGAGGGGAGGCGGGGCGTTGGCTCTGAGGAGAGTGTGAGCCTTTCATGGAGCAGGTGGTTCTCATCCATGTTTGCCCGGCCCGCCAGAGTTGCTACAGCACCTTGGCGACGAAGCTCAGCGGGTTGGATGCCTGCTAAGATGGGCAGTAGCTCCACAGGGGTGGGGCGCAGGTATCCAGTGATAACACGCAAGGCTTCGTTGATCGGGACATCAAGTTGTTTAGAGTGAGCACTGCGCGCCCAGACAGGTGCGCAGTACTCAGCAGTTGAGTAGACCAGGGCAAGTGCTGCTGTTCGCAGAGTTCTTGCCCCGGCACCCCAACCGGACCCGACCAACCGTCTCAGCAGTGAGACGCGGGTGTTGAGTTTCTTGCGTGTTGCCAAGAGGTGTTTACGGAAAGTGAGCGACCTGTCCAGGGTGACCCCAAGGTATTTAGGGTCAGGACGAGGGTCTTCAGGTGTAGGACGAGGCCGGCATAGGGTAAGGGAAGCCCCATCCGGCTTCCGCACCTCGAACCTGATCTCACGATCCGCTTCCCAATTGTATAGGTGGAAAGCTTGTGTCACCGTCTTGGATTCGCTGAGCTTCAATCTCCAGTTATGGAGGTAAGCCACTAAAGTCTCCATGTCCTGGCTTAGAGTTCCCTCCAAGGCCTGCCAGTCCCTGTCGGAGTGCAGCAGCGCGAGATCGTCTGCGTATGCGAACCTCCGTGAGACTGTGGCAGGCAGGTCGTATGTATAGATGTTATACAGGAGGGGAGCCAGGACAGATCCCTGGGGGACGCCATTTTTCAGGCGCCGCAACCTGCTTTTATCTCCGTTACTGGTGGTGAGAGTAAAGCTGCGGTTCCAGACAAGCTCCATGATCATTTTGACCATGTGCCTGTCTGGAAGCAGGCGGAGAAGTTTGCAGGTGAGGCCGCGGTGCCAGACTGTGTCATAGGCAGCAGTCAGGTCTATGAAGACGGCACCGGCCTTCTTTTTCGCCTCAAAGCAGTCCTCGATGTCCTGGGTAAGGAGGGCGACCTGATCCACCGTGGACTTCCCACGTCGAAAACCCTCCTGCTCCCGGGGGAGGTGGGGGTCTATGATGGGCTCGACACGGGCGTGAATCAGGCGCTCGAGGACTTTAAAGGGGACGCAGAGCAACGAGATTGGTCTGTAGCTCGTTACGTCATCCTTTGGCTTGTTCGGCTTGGGGATAGCGACAACAGTGGCCCTTCTCCAAATCCTGGGGATCCGGAGTTGGCGCAGGCAAGAAGACAGGAAAACTCTCAGCCAGGACTTCATTGCAGGGGCAGCGTGGAGCACGAGTTCTGGGCAGATGTTGTCAGGCCCAGCAGACTTGCCTGGTTTGGTATACTGGAGGGCAGCTGTGAACTCCTCCGGTGAAAACTCACCGGAGATGTTACACTCGCTAGATGTTGTTGTCCTCCAGAGGTCTGCAGTTTCCTGGCGCACCGCCCGGGAAAAATCTCGATTTATCCCGGTATATGCCCCGTTTTTCACAACCTGTGCTGCAATAGCATTTGCGGTAACGGGGCATGTTCGGGGTGCACGCTCAGACCTACCAGTCAAGTTGTTCAAAGTGCTCCACGCGATACGGCTAGTGTGCGAGAAGTCGATGGAGTGGACTGCCTCTTTCCAGCGCTGGTGCCTCTTCCTTCCAAGAGTGGAAAGAAGGGCAGTGGCTGAATTGTTAGCCTCCGGGCCATAGGGAGCCCGGAGGAAGGCGCTGTAGAGGGTCTCGCACTCGCCATCCCAGCATGGTTTGTAGTTCTTACGCCGGCCGCGTGGGATGGCTTTTTTGGCCGCAGATGTTAGTGCCCTACAGAAGTCCTGGTATGCCTCGTCCACGTTGGGTGTGTCTGGTGGTGGGAGACACCGTGTGGACTTGTTGGTATGGAGGCGATAGAGTTTCCAATTGGCCTTCCGGAAGTTCCATCGCTTCATCGGTCCGCTCGGAACTGTTGTCACGAGGTCGGGCACCGATATCAGCGACGGTCGGTGTTGCGACCTGGGGAACATTCCTAGAACACGTCTGTCGGGGAGCTGGGTGTCCACACCGACACTCACGAAAGCCAGGTCAGGGTTCGTGTCAGTGTTATGCCGAGCGGAGTGAAAGCTGGCTGGGCCCTTCGGGTTGTAGAGAAGGTTGAGCGAGTTGCGCTCTGCCCAGTCAGAAAGAGTTTCCCCGCTCGGTGAGGTGGTACTGTATCCCCACCGTGTATGCCGGCAGTTGAAATCACCAGCATATACACACGGTGGTTCAAGCACTGGCAGTGACACTGGCGTGAGTTGTGAGGGTGGTGGTTTGTAGACGTTGACAATTTTGATGTCGCCAACGTCCACTCGCAGCCACTCGATCTCGGAGTTGTCCGGTGATCGATCGGCGAGGGTCCAGCTCAGATCGTTGTGGACAAACGTGGCAAGGCCATGCTTCTTGCTCAGGATTGACCCAGCTAGCGTGAAGTTGGTGATCGCTAGCTTGTCCGCTGTTGGGCGGTGGGTTTCCTGAAGGAGGATGACCATGGCTTGGGTGGTGTGGGCCATGTGCTCGATGACGGATGTTTTGGCATCTGTGAGCCCTTCAACGTTCAGTTGCAGTATTCTTGGTTGGAGACCGGCAGCAGTGTTGCTACCAGATCTCCGCCCAGACTGCCCCTGGACGCCAGAACGGGAGGGTACACACACAAGTGAATGCAACGCATACTTGGTCAACAGCCATACAGGTCACACTGAGGGTGACCGTATAAATAACTTTAACACTGTTACAAATATGCGCCACACTGTGAACCCACACCAAACAAGAATGACAAACACATTTAGGGAGAACATCCGCACCGTAACACAACATAAACACAACAGAACAAATACCCAGAATCCCTTGCAGCACTACCTCTTCCGGGACGCTACAATATTACGCTGCCCCCTAACCCCCCACCTCAATTTCCTCATGCTCTCTCAGGGAGAGCATGTCCCAAATTCCAAGCTGCTGTTTTGAGGCATGTTAAAAAAAATAATGCACTTTGTGACTTCAATAATAAATATTCCATAATTTGAGTTGATTTATTTTGGAAAACCTTGTTACATTGTTTAATGCATCCAGCGGGGCATCACAACAAAATTAGGCATAATAACGTGTTAATTCCACGACTGTATATATCGGTATCGGTTGATATAGGAATCGGTAATTAAGAGTTGGACAATATCGGAATATCGGATATCGGCAAAAAAGCCATTATTGGACATCTCTAGGTGAAACTAGTGTAAAGGTGACTATATGGCTGTTATTTCATATTTAGAAGGTTCTTTTAGGCTCCGTTAGGCTTAAACTATACAAATATTTGATTTGTTATTAATCCTAATCTTCAGAAATGAGTGTACCACTGTCACACCTGGAACCAATTAGTCGTGATAAACTAGGGACTGTATTCATATTTTTGTATGTCGTTATTCCGCAGAATCTAACTGCCTCTCCCTCCTTCCAAATAAAGTGGCGTGATAAATGCAAAGATCAGAGAAATAACCGTTAATAGCACATAATGAGCTTCCAGAGTCCTGATGTGACAACTTCTAATTATGTGAGATAATGAACCAGTCAAAAGAATCTTCCAACTTCCCGATAAGAGTTGACTGAGTCTCCAATTACAATCTTCTGCTCAAACAATAGAACAATGTCTGATATGACGTGTGGCACGACAGCTTAGTAACAGCAGGAGTTTTCTACCTTTTCTCTCTCTCTTCTGCTCACATGAAAAGGCCAAATTCAAAGAGAGTTTTGTTTGACTTTTGAGGCATTTTTTCTCCAGGAAAATGAAGGTTCCACTGAGAATAGTGCACTTTATTTTGTCATTATTAATCTTAAATTTAAAAATAAGATACAGTAGGAAAGGGATTCATATGGCCCTATTCGCAGCTTTTACCTGACACACGAAACGTGACAAATGTGTTTGTGGCAACACCAACTTTGACCATAGCGTCAGTTGCTGTGTGGAGTGGCGCTTTCCATCATTTTTAGCAGACTGCATTGCAAAATGATTGTTTCCCGGCTGTGGTCCGTAAGGGCCGCAGAGATACTCGGTTGTAAGGAACCATCTGTGGCAGCAACGACAATTTCAAACAAACAGAAGAAGTGTGAAGCTTAAGTTAGCTATCACCGTTACAGTAGATTATGTTACACTCAAATTGTTTAAATTAGTTTCTCTTATTTTACACTGATGTTAGAAAATGAGGTTTAAAGTGGAACTGTATGGTAGTTGACATGGATTTATGCTAATTCACTTGTGAGTCTCATTATCAGATGTCTTGCTTTTACATACATGTAGTGTGCATGTTTATTTAAAGGAGCCATAAGTAATAATTTAATGTCAAGTCATCATTAAATGGCCCTAATATGTCAAAGGGCATTAATAAATCATGTTCTTTTCCAATACCTCTATAACTAATAATTGTACCTCAGCCGGGGTATGTTCATTTCAAAATTAGATTTACAGCCCCGAAATCTTTTTGTTTTCATTTCGATGCCCTGCCCTCCACCGTTTGACCAATTAGAAAGTCAGTGAGTGTGTCACATCCAGGTTGCCAGTTCCGCAACGCCATCTTCGTCTGGCTACTGCCACTGGTAAAGTTACTAAACATTTCAGACCTTAGTCAATCCAAAAGTTACCATTCTGAACTTATTAATGACAAAGCCAGGAACAAAACCAGGATTTGTATCGGGGATGCCTTTGAAAGATGGAGACGATTGAAGGCGGAGAAGATTTTTTCATCCGACGCCAAACTTGCTAATTTCCTCCTTGATAGGTAAGTCAGGCATTCACCTCCTCTTATTACTTGTAACAAATGGAAGTTTGGTATGTAAACTATTTTGTCCAATACAGTCTATGATCTTGTCTAACAAAGCTAGTATGCTCGGTGTGATGGTGCTTCGCTCCTAGTGTAATGCTTAGCATGCTAGCCCGGTCAATGACACATCGACATACAGGCTAACGGCGGAAATATATGTCCGTTAGCTTGCATGTCGATGTGTATTTGAACTGACAGGTCAAAAAATATTTTGGACAAATATGTGGATATGTGTAGTGTCAGTGCCTATTTCCTTCTCAATATGCTGATACGCTGAGGAAATGGGTTCCAACTAGAGATGTCCGATAATATCGGACTGCCGATATTATCAGCCGATAAATGCTTTAAAATGTAATATCGGAAATTATCGGTATCGGTTTCAAAAAGTAAAATTTATGACTTATTAAAACGCCGCTGTACGGAGTGGTACACGGACGTAGGGAGAAGTACAGAGCAGTTGCGTCTCCCAGTCATACTTGCCAACCCTCTCGATTTTCCCAGGAGACTCCCGAATTTCAGTGCCCCTCCCGAATATCTCCCGGGGCAACCATTCTCCCGATTTCCACCCAGACATCAATATTGGGGGCGTGCCATAAAGGCACTGCCTTTGCGTGCCGGCCCAATCACACAATATCTACGGCTTTTCACACACACAAGTGAATGCAAGCATACTTGGTCAACAGCCATACAGGTCACACTGAGGGTGACCGTATAAACAACTTTAACACTGTTACAAATATGCGCCACACTGTGAACCCACACCAAACAAGAATGACAAACACATTTCGGGAGAAAAATACGCACCGTAACACAACATAAACACAACAGAACAAATATCCAGAACCCCTTGCAGCACTAACTCTTCCGGGACGCTACAATATACACCCCCCCGCTAACCCCTACCCCCCGCCCACCTCAACCTCCTCATGCTCTCTCAGGGAGAGCATGTCCCAAATTCCAAGCTGCAGTTTTGAGGCATGTTAAAAAAAATTATGCATTTTGTGACTTTAATAATAACTTGAGTTGATTTATTTTGGAAAACCTTGTTACATTGTTTAATGCATCCAGTGGGGCATCGCAACAAAATTAGGCATAATAATGTGTTAATTCCACGACTGTATATATCGGTATCGGTTGATATCGGAGTCGGTAATTAAGAGTTGGACAATATCGGAATATCGATATCGGCAAAAAAGCCATTATCGGACATCTCTAGTTTCAACATTAGCATGGCTGTCATCATGGCAATGTGAAACGTACGGAGACAGCCAAATCACATTATAAAATAATTCCTCATTGGTGTTTGCATATTGTGGACTACATGCACCAAGTTATATGGCAAACTGAAACGTTTAAAACAGTAGCCTATAGGCATACCTTGGTAAAATGTCTCCTCTTTACTTTTGGGCGTACATTAGGCTGCTAAACATGCTCTATTTATTTTCACCAGTACAACCATTGCTAGCGTTGGGTGTAGTTGGTTTTAGTCTTTGTTTTGTGATGGTACTGACAATAACCATATGATTGCTATTTGTTGTGATATTGTACGCAGCCTAATTTCTGTGTAAAATGTGTTGGTTAGAGATTTGTTATTGACAAAACGCTTGTCTATTCAGCTATTATGGTCCCAGCACCTCAACCCCTAGTAAGAGGCAGTGGAAGCTTGAAGTTCTTCTGAGTAGCCCAGTCCATCCAGCTGGATTTGGTTGTGTATCTGGCAACCTCGTCAGGGAGAGGGGGAGGGGACTACCGAATTTTGATCGCGATTGCAGTCCCATTTCTGGCCACATTATTACATATGGCACCTTTAACTTTTTATAACAATAATTATATGCATTTATGGCAAGCACAGTTGTGTTATATGGAGCTAATGCATACCGCTATTTTAAATACTTTTGTTTGTTTTCAGAACAAGATGGGGTACCCTGAACTGAGTGGCACAGCCCCGCTATCAACTGTACTTTCTAACAGCATACTGAATGATGATCAAGGACATGAGACTCTTTGCTAGTCGATGGAGAAGAGATTTTTAGAAATGATTAATACATAACATCCAGGAATACAAACTTCCCACCATAGACAAAAAATATGAAACCACTATTGAGAAAGTGAGAAGGGAACTTAAAAATGCATCGAAAATGACACTAAATCCAGATGTTTGGACAAGTCTAGCCACAGAGGCATATTTGGGAATCACATGCCACATTGTTGATCAAATTGGAACCGTGCTTCATACACACTTACCACAATGCCACTTGACGAGCGACATGCAGCAGAAAATATGGCTGGTTGGGTGGAAAATGTGGCAGAAAATGTTGGTATTTATCTAAAGAATGTAGTGGCTGTTGTTGAAGATAACGCCTTGAATGTCATGGCCGCCCTCAAGATCTTGGAAGGGGGAAATGGAATAGTGTCTCATCAGTGTGCTGGCCGTACCCTTCAACTAGTTGTAAAAGGCACCCTAAAGGAAGGTCTCCAGATAAGCAAAGCACTTGGGGCTGCTAGGAACATTTAAAAAAAGAGTGAGTTGACTAGCACGAAATACTGACACAACAATAGTCTTGATGAATGAGAACATCCATACACATGTTCTTTTTTTTACTTTTGCTTACAATAAATATCTATAAAAATCTAATATTTGTGGAAAATTTATTTGTAAAATTTGCTGCACACCTACTTTAAAAAAAATTTAAATATACATTAATCGGAAAAAAGAATCAATAGATTACCGTATTTTTTGGACTATGAGGAACACTTAAAATTCTTTAATTTTCTCAAAAATCGACAGTGCGTCTAATGTATGGCATGTGCTTACTGACCTCAAAGTAATTTTATTTGGTACATGGTGTAATGATAAGTGTGACCAGTAGATGGCAGTCATACATAAGAGATATGTGTAAACTGCAATATGATGGCAGTGAACAACACCAAAACTTTAAATGTTCCATTGCGAATATAGAACATTACACACGGCGCTCAAAAAACTGTCAAAATGTTTTTAGTACGACTTCGATAAGCTATGAAGCTGCCGCACCGCTTGATGGATTGTCGGCGCATTAAACATATGAGTATTACTATGGTGTGTATAAGGACCGCAAAATGGCACCTATTAGCAGACATTATCTGGCGTTTTGTTTCGCAATATTATGCAAAACCAACTTTTCTTACCTTCTGGTACCTGCTGATCTGTATTTGAGATCTGCATAATTCCTGAAATTGTGCGCGCGTCTGCAATTGTAGTCCGTGTTGATGCTGTAGTTCTTTTTGTCTACCTTCTTATGCATTCATCTTCCGCTGTTGCCATTACTAATATAAAGTAGCGTAAAGTTCTTACTTATTTCTGTCAGTAGACTAGCTATCAAAGCGCTAAAAACTGGAGTGGTATTACTTTATTCACCCACGGAACTTTAGTTATTAGAGGGTTCCGGTCGGACGGTTTTTCACGGGACACATGTCCGGCGTTGTTGTTGCACTAGTGAGCCACGGATGAGGAGATGCTGCTCCGTTATTGATTGAAGTAAAGTCTGAATGTCATTAAAACAGTTAGCTCCATCTTTTGACACTTCTTCCACTCCCCTCCTTGCACGCTACACCGCTACAACAAAGACGACGGGGAGAAAACCCTGTCGAAGATGAGACACGTAAATAAGACCACTCACAAAACGCCGCATCCTGAAGAGATGCTAAGATAGCTACTTGAAAATGGTCTGTAAAACATCATCTATGCAACATTTTGACCAAAGAACCACCATTACATGTTATGTACACCTAGGGCTGGGCGATATATCGATATACTCGATATATCGCGGGTTTGTCTCTGTGCGATATAGAAAATGACTATATCGTGATATTGAAGTATACGTTCTCACGCAGTTGCTTTTAGCTGCGGGCATTACACTGCAGGCTCTTCTCAGTCTTTCTTGTCTCTCCTTCTCACAGAGACATAAAACAAGCGCACCTTCTTACATACGTCACATACGTATACGCCCTCGCAGAGCTGAGAGGTACCGGCATGGGTAACGTTAGCTGTGGTGCGAGTGGTAATACGAGAGAAAGAAAGTGCAAATCTGGTAATATATGAAGGAAGAATGAATTCCCAAGAAAAACAGCAGGGGGTCCATCGTCTGGCGGTGGTTTGGCTTCAAGTGGGAATATGTCGAACAGACAACCGTAATATGTCAAGTCTGGGGCAAAAGCGTTGTTACAAAAAGTAGCATTACTGCTAATATGTAGCATCATTTGAAAAGTCACCCGCTAGAGAATGAAGAGTGCTTGAAACTCTGCATGTCAACATCTCCGTTCGGTGCCACACCAACAAAATGCCCAAGCAACCATTTCCACATCAACACTGTATGAAACAAATAGTCAACAACAGAAGGAGAAAACGTCCGCAGGAACCTACCACATAGTGAAGGACATACACTATTTGATTTCCTATCATGCAGCTCATTTTGATTTGACACTTATTGAAATATCTTGTGTGACATCATGCACAAAAGTGCACTTTATTTGTTTCTAACTATTGTAGTGGCGTTCTGTACAAAAAGTGCACTTTAATTTAGTGTTGTTTTGATATGTCATCTTAGTGACATCATGCACAAAAGTGCACTAATAGCTTGTTTTAAAATGTCTCTGACAATCTTGCACTTTTTGTTTTGAAATGACATGAATGTTTGTGCCACTGCTTAATAACTCTTTAATAAATACACTTTTAGTTGTGATTTCCCTCTCTGCATGAAAGTTTAGAAGTAGCATATATTAATGCAGTATGAAGAAAATGTTTTTAATGTAGACACATAGAATCATCATACTGCTGTGATTATATGCATCAAGTGTTTATTCAAGGCTAAGGCAAAATATCCAGATATATATTGTGTATCGTGACATGGCCTAAAAATATTGAGATATTAAAAAAAGGCCATATCGCCCACCACAAGATAGGGTTGTAAATTGGAGAAAAAAATCATAATATGACCCCTTTAATGTGCCTTATAATCCGGTGCGCCTTTTGTATGAAAAATGACCTGAATAGACCCACTAATGGGCAGTGCGCCTTTTATTCCGGTGTGCCCTATGGTCCGAAAAATACGTTAGTCGATTCGAGAAATAATCTAGACACGTGTAGATAATTGTTAGTGGTGTTATAGCTGCCATTGTGTTGTGCTTTTGTCAAGTCACAAAACTGTCATCCGCTAGCCTCACATTCAATAAAGTTCAAGACTTCCAGAAAAAGTGAAAAAAAAAACGATGTTTTACTCTATATTCTTTAAGAGAGAACTTCATTCCCTGAAACCATCTGGGTCGCACACGAGTACAGAGAGTAAAGCACTTTCGGCCCGCAGACGCACAAAAATGACCATGAGTAAGGATAAAGCATTGGAAAGTGCATTTAGGCAAAATCAGATGGTAATCTGATGAAAATGCAATTACAGAGAGCGCTTCCAGTCTCAGAGAGCAGCACGTTTCATTTATCTGTCGGCAAATGAAATCAATACTTTTATTTGTTCTGCATCCTAGCGCTGGTGGAGAAGAGGTACACTTCTTCTGTTTGTACCTCGTCAACACAAGCACACAAACATCTCAAGCAGTTTGAAGGCCACACCGAGTCGTGTAAAGAGCAAGTGTGGACAACTTGGCGCCATGTTTGCTACCTACGATGTGTGCCCTGAAGCATGCGTTTGAGTCTTTCTGACCAGGGTCGCGTATAAAGAGAGTATGGCCCAACTCGGGTTTCAGGCAATCTCCTCAATGAATGGTCAAAAAGGTACTCACGTTGAGTCCAGGGCGCCATGACTTCTCCCAACTTTGAGCTGATGCCATGTGTTCCTCGTTAGCTTTCCGACACGTGGAGAACGCCAAGTTGTGCAGCATGGGGCTGCTCCAGTCGCCAGGTTGCATCGCTTTCCCTGCAACCGGGAAAGAAGATAAATATGGGAAGTTAAGGTTCACCATCAACACTGGAGAGCCAACAATTACAGCGTCTTGTGCCAGGTAAATATTTTGCGTTTTTTTTTCAGGAGAGTACACACTAGGGGTGTAACGGTACGTGTATTTGTATTGAACCGTTTCGGTACTGGGGTTCCGGTTCGATTCTGAGGTGTACCAAACGAGTTACCACACGGACATATTAAGTAGCGTAACGCACGTCGTGTGTTGTGCCTCGGTATGCATTGTTTACTCAAAATGCCGGACATTTGAGACATTTCAATCATCAATCAATTAATGTTTATTTATATAGCCCTAAATCACAAGTGTCTCAAAGGGCTGCACAAGCCACAACAACATCCTCGGTACAGAGCCCACATACGGGCAAGGAAAAACTCACCCCAGTGGGACGATTTAAGAAACTGCTGTCAGGACGGAGTTTCTTAAATGCCTCAAATGTCCGGCATTTTGAGTTATGGTTGCGTGTATTTTCAATGTACGTTCAGGGTTAAGAAGGGGTTAAAAACAAAACAAATTGTGCAAGCAGCAGCATTGGTGAGGGAGGGGCAGAGACAGAGATAGAGAGAGAGAGTTATGATAAACGTGCATGCGTCGCCAGGCTCTGCTTTTTATCCAGAGATTTATCACATTGAATTTTTTATTATCTATAGCAGGGGTGTCAAAAGTGTGCCCCGGATGCCATTTGCGGCCCACAGCTAATGTTTTAAAGGCCCATAGCACATTCTAAAAATACTATTAAAATAAACAAAAACATAACAAAAGTGAAATAAAAAAGCTTCAAGGTTAAATGTAATTATGAAAAAGTTGCAATGTTAACTAATAAAACAAAGCTGTTTTTTTCTTTCAAACTGTCATTGCTCAAAACATAATATTGACTCAAAATCAGTGTTATTATGAATTATTGACCTATCCAAGGTTCTGATTACTTCACATCAAATATTCCACTAAGAAAAATATTTTTGGTGGAAGATTTTGCTAATTTGGTAAATAAATAACCCAAAAATGTATATTTTTGTTTTCTTACTGTACCGAAAATGAACCGAACCGTGACCTCTAAACTGAGGTACGCACCGAACCGAAATTTTTGTGTACCGTTACACCCCTAGTACACACAGAAGCAAACGCAAATAAAAACGGAAACAATTTAAAAGATTGGTTTGACAAAAACAGACAATCTTTGAATCTCAGTAAAACTAAAATAAAGATATTCGGCAACAGCAGAAGAGAAATCCAAACCCAAATAAAGCTGCGAGCAGCCTTGAACGAGCACTCGCCCCCGCATGACGTCCTTCCCAATGCCCTGATTCACCATCGAAGCATGTAGAAGGAAGGTATAATGGGTTATACTTGTATAGCGCTTTTCTACCTTCAAGGTACTCAAAGCGCTTTGACAGTATTTCCACATTTACCCATTCACACACACATTCACACACTGATGGCGGGAGCTGCCATGCAAGGCGCTAACCAGCAGCCATCAGAGGCAAAGGGTGAAGTGTCTTGCCCAAGGACACAACGGACGTGACTAGGAAGGTAGAAGGTGGGAATTGAACCCCAGTAACCAGCAACACTCCGATTGCTGGCACAGCCACTCTACCAACTTCGCCACGCCGTCCCTATAATTCTTTCACCACAAAAGGGGTGTTGATAGCCGCACAGTAGTCGTGCGGTTGCGTCCCACCCAACACGCCGACCCACCATCAAAAATTTGGGGAGGATCGGAGCATGTGTAAGGAAGTTATGACAGTATAATTTTCCACCACAAGGGGGCGATAACGACAGTTGCATGCCAACCAAAACTCAAACCCACCATCCAAACTGTCAGGAGGATCAGAGCATGTGTAAATAAGTTATGACTAGAGATGTCCGATAATGGCTTTTTTGCCGATATCCCGATATTGTCCAACTCTTAATTACCGATACACAGTCGTGAAATTAACACATTATTATGCCTAATTTTGTTGTGATACCCCGCTGGATGCATTAAACAATGTAACAAGGTTTTCCAAAATAAATCAACTCAAGTTATGGAAAAAAGTGCCAACATGGCACTGCCATATTTATTATTAAAGTCACA
>NC_084750.1:42540300-42570300 GCF_033978785.1 Entelurus aequoreus
ATATATACATGTGTATATCCTACATAAACAATGTAAGAATACATTAGATATATATATATCTTATAGACTGTATCTGTGTTGCTGCAGCAGCAGAGAGTTTATTCTGTCTTGACACTTTGTGTTGATATTTTGTATTACATTCTTCCCTTAAATGATCATGTTTACAGTGATTGTTTCATATGTATTTTTTATGTATGTCGCTTTGGATAAAAGTGTCTGCCAAACATATATAAACACCTGAAAGTCTTTAATATCAGCTAAAACCACCAATCTGTTTCACTGGATTCAGAATAAAACCAAATTCTGTCTTACCCAACAATGTTAGCATTTGAATATTGTTACTTGAAGACTTATTCCTGGTTACAATTATACTGTTAAGAAAGTATTGTCTTATACTTTTCCTAAAATGAGAATGCATCATAATCAGTGGTGGCTGGTGAATTTTGTTTTAGGTGGGGCTGAAAGTTTGTAAACCAAACCCCTGTAGGGGCGTCATCCTCCCCCAGAAGATTTATTTGTGATTTCCACATACAAATGAAACATTCTGGTGCATTCTGACAAAATAATGAAGACCAAATAGAACATTTCATAGGTTTGCAGAGAACTATATACAATATGCACACACTCGTTTCACAAAACACAACCAATAGTACGTTAATGTTAAATCTTACTTATGAAAATTAATCCCCCGATTCCTATTTTCAACAGTCCGCTCATTTGAGCAGGAAAACGCTGAACTATGCAACAAATAGCTGGAATAAACTTCCTGAAGATGTCAGACTTTCCCCAACTCTGACTACTTTTAAAACTAGACTGAAGACTTTTATGTTCACCTTAGCTTTCAGCTAAATCTTTTAATCTTTTAACGTCTGCACTGTTTTTATTTTTATTGTCTGCATTTTAATTTTGCTTTTATTTTCTTTCATTTCACTTTGTTGTCTGTGAAGCACTTTGAGTCTGCCTTGTGTATGAAAAGCGCTACACAAATAAAGTTGCCTTGAACACCATCTTTGTTTTCTACCTGTCAACTGTCAGTTTAGGCTGCTCACCGGCTCCTCATCACCACTTCAAGATGGCGGCCCAATTTCTCACGTCACAGCAGCCAATGCTGTGTCTACTTATAAGATGTGTATGGTTGCAGCTATATTTCATACCGGAAATGTTTTTCTACATAAATGTCGATTTAAGAAAGTAAGGCCTATATTTTCTAATTGGCTTAATGGGTTACAATTATCAATCAAATCTTGGAGAAGGATTAAGAGTACAAAAGCCCTTAAGTTGATATATTTGTTAAAAACATTTAAAGTAATTTAGGTAGCCCTTTTTGTTTTTGTTTTGTTTTTTTCTCCATATTTTTTAGTATTATTACTCTGTATTTGCTTTTGTTTTCTTTCCTTGATGTTGAAAGTGCCTTGAATTTTGTGTGAATTATAAATGTATGTTTGTTGTTAAAAAAAATAAATAAATAAATAAAAATACACACTCGCGTATCACCCTATTTAGAGCATTGGCATATTCTAATTAGTGTTAAAATATGTAGGTCACAGTTTCCCATAAGCAATAAATATTCACAACAGAAAAAATAAAAAAACGTTTCATACCGGAAATGTACGTCAGAAAAATACACAACGATGAGCTTTGGGCCAACAATTACGGAGTAATGATGACTTTTGTGTATTTACTCAGCAAACACGCTTCAATTTAAATAAATGTTTAATGAGGAAGTGCAGCGTCGCCTTGTAGTCACGTGAGTGCCTTTTGACCAATCATTGAGGAGATTGCTTTACCCGGGTTGCCATACCTTCTTTACACTTTGATCATGGAGCCTTACCTGTATGTTATGTGTCGGCGTCCTTGTACCGGTGGACGAGGGATTTGTTAGCAGGTGGTTTCAAACAACTTCTTCCCAACGGAGCCCGAGCTTTTCTGCCCGCCACTCACACGCACCAGTGACCTGGACACACTGGAAAGAGTTACACTTTCAAACCCTTTCGAGTACATTAGGGGCTTTTTTGGTCATTCTAGTATTTTTCTGGCTCCTTTTTAGCCATCATTTCGGTTCTGTTACTCCATATGGAATATTTTCCCAAACCAGTTTAAAAAACATATTTGATAAGGTTTCCATAAGTCAATCATATGCTGGTAATTAACTCAAACCCAACATGTACAAGTAATGACAAATACAGTAGGAAGGGGATTCATATGGCCCCATTCGTTGCGGTTTACCTGACACAAGAAATTTGACAAATTTGGGGGGGTGCACTATCCATTTTAGCCGCCAGAGGACAGTAAAGTGTTGAATATCTTAATGTGTGTTTTGTGGCAATTCCAGCTTTAACCACACCGTCAACTGCTATGTAGAGTGGCAAAAAATATTAACCCCCCCTGAACCTCTAACCTACAATATAAGCACCATTTTTTAAAAATTAACTTATGTTTCTAATTATGTTAGATGTGTTATTTTGCAAACAAAACAAGCCTGGGACTGGCAGTGTTGCTTGCAATGTGATCCCGTGACGCTTAAACAGAAGGCAGTATATGATCACAAAAAGAAGCTAGTGCAGCTAGGGAGTGCAGGAAAATACTACATTTGTAGAGGCAGTAAAAACAAAGCGACGCAAGTACAGCATTTTAGAAGGTCATGCTAAGCAACATTTACATTTAAATCTAGGTTGAAACATTATTTTTACTCCCTGGAGTTCAAATCCAGTTAGGCAGGATATCTTGGTCGTTTTATTTCTTGTTTTATACATTTTTTTAATGTATTTATTACATTTTAGTAGTTTTAGGTCGTATGTTTTACTATCGTATTGTGTTCATCCTTCTCTGTTGAAATGTAAATGTGACACTGCGTGCACTTTCTGACCCCAAATTGTTTGTCTGTGCAGCACTTTGGGTTGCTAACCAGGAAGAGGAGTGCTCTGGTTGCCAATCAGGAAACGGCATGCCCTGGTTGCCAACCAGGAAAAGGAGTCCTCTGGTCGTCAACCAGGAACAGGCATGCCCTGATTGCTAACCAGGAAGAGGAGTGCTCTGGTTGCCAATCAGGAAGATAAGTCCTTGTATTTATTTTGCACTATCTTGTTTAGCTTATGCATTGTTTATGTTCTTAGTTTTTTTTTATCTATGCTTTTTAACCTGTAAAGCACTTTGGTCCAATTTAAAAATTGTTGTAAATATGCTATATAAATAAAGTTGGCCTTGCCTTGCCTCTGGTTACTAACCAGGAACAGGTGTGCCCCGGTTGCCAACCAGAAAGGGGAGTCATCTGACTGGTTGTCAACCAGGAACAGACGTGCCCTGGTTGCCAATCAGGAAGAAGAGTCCTCTGGTTGCTAACCAGTAACTGCCGTGCCCTGGTTGCCAACCAGGAACAGGCGTGCCCGAGCCAGCGCTCAGTCAATGGAAGAACGCAGGAAATGGAAACTACAGTAGCAAATAACACCGACTCATGAAAATAATGAACAGCAGTCCAAAACTGTCATGGTGGATCATGACAAAAATCAAATCAAACATGTCCCATTAATTTGAGGGAATTGAATAGTTAGAATTCAAAGAATTTATTGGCCAGCTAAGGGGTCAAAATAGTAAAAATCAATAACCTTAAACTAACAAAGTAAAATCATTTTCATTTGGACTCAAGAAGCTAGTGTGGGATTACAGCGAAAACACTAAAAATAAACATTTGAAATAAATATTATAACCTTTTAAATGCATCAGGCCTTTTTTGTCCTTACTGTTGCATGAGGTCCATCCATCTTCTACCACTAGTGTGTACATTAAACCAGAGTGCACAAAATTTTCCCACTAAGGGCCACAGGCTGACAAATCAAAGGATGCGGGGGCCATTTTGGTAGTTTTCACCTTCAAAACCAGTACAATATACAGTATATATATATATTTTAAACAAAGAACTACAAAATGTAATTTCGGTATAAATGTCGTGTGAATCCTGAAGAGCTAAAGGTGAACTGAAGTGCTAACAGTTAGCACGTTGGCCAGATAGCGTCAAGTAACAAAAAATGCAAGCAAAGTAAGCTAAAAAGGATAGTACGCTAACAGTACTATGCTAACATACTTAAATGATCATGCTTAGTTAGAATTAGTGAAATACCAATACCTGACACGGTACCTGTTAAATTAGATCACAAAAAAAGCTAGCATGCTAATGTTAGCATGCAACAACGCTAACTGCAACATGCGTCAGCTATGAAAATATATTAATCTGAGGTGTGTAACTGAAAAATGTGTCTAAAATGCTAGCTTGCTAACGTTAGCCTGCATCAAGTACCAAAAGAATACTGAGGTGTATACCTGAAAAATGTGTCTAAAATGATAGCTTGCTAACATTAGCACTGCAAAAACTGAAATCTAAATAAGATTAAATATGTCAAATAAGGGTGATATTTGCTTATTTTCTGTCTGATAAGATAATTCTTCTCACTTCGCAGATTTTATGTTAGTGTTTTACTTGTTTTAAGGGTTTTGGTCCTAAATTATCTCAGATATTACAGCTTGTTGCTGAGATTTGATGACCTATATTGAGTAAAACATGCTTGAAACTAGAAGATCAAGTGTTGCAAAGCTGTGTCATCAACACTCACAAGTATAAAACTACTTTTTTAAAGTAATCATTTCTTATTTCAAGCATGAAATAAAAAATCATGACTTTGACACAATTGTGTCTCATAATTAAAACAGATGACAGCCAAATGGACTTTGCTGTTTTATTTTTAATGAAACAATAGAAAACACGTGCTCATATAGTAGTACAGTTGGCACAGTACAGTAAACTGACAGTTAATATTTAAACATTTAACATGTGACATTTCAAACAATTTTGAACAGAAATAGTTCATGCACATTCAGATAAATTCCTCAAAATTACAATAAAAAAAAAATTGGCCGGGGGCCGGGCTGTATATATATATATATATATATATATAAAACAAGAAAAAATAAAATGAGGGGTATTTTATTTGAACTAAGCAAAATTATCTGCCAATAGAACAAGAACATTTGGCTTGTCAAGACTTTCCAAAACAAGTGAAATTAGCTAACCTCAATGAACCCCAAAATACCTTAAAATAAGAATATTCTCACTAACAAGTGCACTTTTCTTGGTAGAAAAACAAAAGAGACCTTTTTTCTCAATATGTTGAAAAATATTCTTAAATGAAGTAAATGCTAGTGCCATTATCTTGACATAATGATATGCACTCGGCATTACATTTCTTCAAACCAGCAAACTTATACTAAAAACCGATTTATTGTTCTTAATGGAAAGGCAACAAGGCAAGCGCTTGTTACTCTCGGGGTCTCCTAGCCGCTCAGGCAAATCATATTGTCTAAAAATGCATTTTTCCATGGATAACATGACATCATCGCGCCAAGTACGTGCTCTTTCAGTCAATTAGTGCACATATATACAGCCCGGCTGTATAATTGTAATTTTGAAGAATTCATCTGAATGTGCATGAACTATTTCGGTTCAAAATAGTTTGAAATGTCAAATGTTAGATGTTTAAATATTAACGGTCAGTTTGCTGTACTGTGCCAACTGTACTACTATATGAGTACGTGTTTTCTATTTTTTCATTGAAAATAAAACAGCAAAGTCCATTTGGCTGTCATCTGTTTTAATTATGAGACACAATTGTGTCAAAGTCATGATTTTTTTTTTTTCATGCTTGAAATAAGAACATGATGTCATGTTGTCGATGGGAAAATGCATTTTTAGACAATATGATTTGCCTGAGCGGCTAGGAGACCCCGAGAGTAACAAGCGCTTGCCTTGTTGCCTTTCCATTAAGAACAATAAATTAGTTTTTAGTATAAGTTTGCTGGTTTCAAGAAATGTAATGCCGAGTGCATATCATTATGTCAAGATAATGGCACTAGCATTTACTTCATTTAAGAATATTTTCAACATATTGAGAAAAAAAGGTGTCTTTTGTTTTTCTACCAAGAAAAGTGCACTTGTTAGTGAGAATATACTTATTTTAAGGTATTTTGGGGTTCATTGAGGTTAGCTAATTTTACTTGTTTTGGAAAGTCTTGACAAGCCAAATTTTCTTGTTCTATTGGCAGAAAAATTTTGCTTAGTTCAAATAAAATACCCCTCATTTTTGTATTTTTTTTTTCTTGTTTTTGAACACTGACTATTTGCAGTGTAGCGTGCTAATATTAAAATGCTAACGTTACACACTTCGGTGCAGCATCTAAGGAATCCGTTTTTATTTGTTCAATTTTTTTTTCCGTCTTAAAGGACATTTTTCCAAAAATGTGCCTCATAAAAGAGGGGTATTCAAGACCGTCTCCTAACAGGTTCTATCTTCTCATGGGACCCTGAGCAATTCTTTCTTTTTAAACGTTCCGCACGAATCATTTTTAACCCTCGTCCTGCCTATCAGGCACAGGAAAGTGGATCTTCCATATCGAGAGGTGAGCTTGCGTCACAGAAGATGAGAGATGTGCTCCTATAGATGTCGGTACCAATTACAGATAGGTGCCAATTACCTGTGCAACTTGTCCACACCTCTGGTTTCCCCGGGTCCGTGGGTTGATGCCTCGCCGTAATTGACTTGCTAGAACAAGAGCGGATGCTGCACGTGTAAAAACGAAAGGGCATAATCTATGTTGTCTGGGCGACCAGGAAGAAAACGACCATAGAATTATTGAGAGCTTCCTTTTTATAGAGTTGCTATGTTGCGGCTAACTTTAAAATCTATATTCATGACTGTATAATGCATATGTTCCTTTTGACTGTACATGTACTGTAAATGTATTTATAATATTCACATGTAAATAATGCTGTATAATAGACTGTATTTATATAATTCACATTTGAATAATGCTGTATAATAGACTGTATTTATGTTATTCACATGTGAATAATGCTGTATAATAGACTGTATTTATGTTATTCACATGTGAATAATGCTGTATAATAGACTGTATTTATGTTATTCACATGTGAATAGTGCTGTATAAGACTGTATTTGTTATTCACATGTGAATAATGCTGTATAAATAGACTGTATTTATATTATTCACATGTGAATAATGCTGTATAATAGACTGAATTTATATTATTCACATGTGAATAATGCTGTATAATAGACTGAATTTATATTATTCACATGTGAATAATGCTGTATAATACTGTATTTATATTATTCACATGTGAATAATGTTGTATAATAGACTGTATTTATGTTATTCACATGTGAATCATGCTGTATAATAGACTGTATTTATATTATTCACATGTGAATAATGCTGTATAATAGACTATTTATACTATTCACATGTGAATAATGCTGTATAATAGAGTGTATTTATATTATTCACATGTGAATAATGCTGTATAATAGACTATTTATGTTATTCACATGTGAAAAAGGCTGTATAATACACTGTATTCATGTTACTCACATGTGAATAATGCTGTATAATACTGTATTTATGTTATTCACTTGTGAATAATGCTGTATAATAGACTGTATTTATGTTATTCACATGTGAATAATGCTGTATAGTAGACTGTATTTATGTTATTCACATGTGAATAATGCTGTATAATAGACTGTATTTGTTATTCACATGTGAATAATGCTGTATAATAGACTGTATTTATATTATTCACATGTGATTAATGCTGTATAATAGACTGTATTTATATTATTTACATGTGAATAATGCTGTATAATACACTGTATTTATGTTATTCACATGTGAATAATGCTGTATAACAGACTGTATTTATGTTATTCACATGTGAATAATGCTGTATAATAGACTGAATTTATATTATTCACATGTGAATAATGCTGTATAATACTGTATTTATATTATTCACATGTGAATAATGTTGTATAATAGACTGTATTTATGTTATTCACATGTGAATCATGCTGTATAATAGACTGTATTTATATTATTCACATGTGAATAATGCTGTATAATAGACTATTTATACTATTCACATGTGAATAATGCTGTATAATAGAGTGTATTTATATTATTCACATGTGAATAATGCTGTATAATAGACTATTTATGTTATTCACATGTGAAAAAGGCTGTATAATACACTGTATTCATGTTACTCACATGTGAATAATGCTGTATAATAGACTATTTATGTTATTCACATGTGAAAAAGGCTGTATAATACACTGTATTCATGTTACTCACATGTGAATAATGCTGTATACTAGACTGTATTTATGTTATTCACATGTGAATAATGCTGTATAATAGACTGTATTTATGTTATTCACATGTGAATAATGCTGTATAGTAGACTGTATTTATGTTATTCACATGTGAATAAAGCTGTATAATAGACTGTATTTGTTATTCACATGTGAATAATGCTGTATAATAGACTGTATTTATATTATTCACATGTGATTAATGCTGTATAATACTGTATTTATGTTATTCACATGTGAATAATGCTGTATAATACTGTATTTATGTTATTCACATGTGAATAAAGCTGTATAACAGACTGTATTTATGTTATTCACATGTGAATAATGCTGTATAATAGACTGTATTTATTTTATTCACATGTGAATAATGCTGTATAATAGACTGTATTTATGTTATTCACATGTGAATAATGCTGTATAATAGACTGTATTTATGTTATTCACATGTGAATAATGCTGTATAATAGACTGTATTTATATTATTCACATGTGAATAATGCTATATAATAGACTATTTATGTTATTCACATGTGAATAAGGCTGTATAATATTCTGTATTCATGTTACTCACATGTGAATAATGCTGTATAATACTGTATTTATGTTATTCACATGTGAATAATGCTGTATAATACTGTATTTATGTTACTCACATGTGAATAATGCTGTATAATAGACTGTATTTATATTATTCACACGTGAAAATGCTGTATAATACTGTATTTATATTATTCACATGTGAATAATGTTGTATAATAGACTGTATTATGTTATTCACATGTGAATCATGCTGTATAATAGACTATATTATTCACATGTGAATAATGCTGTATAATAGACTATTTATACTATTCACATGTGAATAATGGTGTATAATAAGAGTGTATTTATATTATTCACATGTGAATAATGCTGTATAATAGACTGTATTTATGTTATTCACATGTGAATCATGCTGTATAATAGACTATATTATTCACATGTGAATAATGCTGTATAATAGACTATTTATACTATTCACATGTGAATAATGCTGTATAATAGAGTGTATTTATATTATTCACATGTGAATAATGCTGTATAATAGACTGTATTTATGTTATTCACATGTGAATAATGCTGTATAATAGACTGTATTTATGTTATTCACATGTGAATAATGCTGTATAATAGACTATTTATATTATTCACATGTGAATAATGCTATATAATAGACTATTTATGTTATTCACATGTGAATAAGGCTGTATAATACACTGTATTCATGTTACTCACATGTGAATAATGCTGTACAATACTGTATTTATGTTACTCACATGTGAATAATGCTGTATAATAGACTGTATTTATATTATTCACATGTGAATAATGCTGTATAATAGACTGAATTTATATTATTCACACGTGAATAATGCTGTATAATACTGTATTTATATTATTCACATGTGAATAATGTTGTATAATAGACTGTATTTATGTTATTCACATGTGAATCATGCTGTATAATAGACTATATTATTCACATGTGAATAATGCTGTATAATAGACTATTTATACTATTCACATGTGAATAATGCTGTATAATAAAATGTATTTATATTATTCACATGTGAATAATGCTGTATAATAGACTGTATTTATGTTATTCACATGTGAATAATGCTGTATAATAGACTGTATTTATATTATTCACATGTGAATAATGCTATATAATAGACTATTTATGTTATTCACATGTGAATAATGCTGTATAATAGACCGTATTTATGTTATGCACATGTGAATAATGCTGTATAATTGACTGTATTTATGTTATTCACATGTGAATAATGCTGTATAATAGACTGTATTTATATTATTCACATGTGAATAATGCTATATAATAGACTATGTATGTTATTCACATGTGAATAAGGCTGTATAATACACTGTATTCATGTTACTCACATGCGAATAATGCTGTATAATACTGTATTTATGTTATTCACATGTGAATAATGCTGTATAATAGACTGTATTTATGTTATTCACATGTGAATAATGCTGTATAATAGACTGTATTTGTTATTCACATGTGAATAATGCTGTATAATAGACTGTATTTATGTTATTCACATGTGAATAATGCTGTATAATAGACTGTATTTATATTATTTACATGTGAATAATGCTGTATAATACACTGTATTTATGTTATTCACATGTGAATAATGCTGTATAACAGACTGTATTTATGTTCTAATGGGTTAGATCGGGGGTCAGCAACCCGCGGCTCTTTAGTGGCTCCCTGGAGCATTTTTAAAAAAGGATTGAAGATGGAAAAATAAATTTTTAGTTTTAGTATGTTTACCACAGTAACTAGTATATCATGCAAAAGTAGGCTAATATAGACACTTACGTCATGTGTTGCCTTCATTATAACACTTATATAAGACATTTAAAGTCATTTTGATAGTAGGCTAATATAGACACTTACGTCATGTGTTGCCTTCATTATAACACTTATATAAGACATTTAAAGTCATTTTGATAGTAGGCTAATATAGCTAATACCGACGCTTACATCATGTGTTGTCTTCATTATAACACTTATATAAGACTTTTAAAGTCATTTTGATAGTAGGCTAATATAGCTAACATAGAGACTTACATTATGTGTTGCCTTCATTATAAGACTTTTAAAGTCATTTTAATAGTAGGCTATTTTAGCTAATATAGACACTTACGTCATGTGTTGCCTTCATTATAAGACTTTTAAAGTCATTTTAATAGTAGGCTATTTTAGCTAATATAGACACTTACGTCATGTGTTGCCTTCATTATAAGACTTATATAAGACTTTTCATTGTTTGTGGCTCCAGACAGTTTAGTTTTTTGTATTTTTGGTCCAATATGACTCTTTTGACGTTTTGGGTTGCGGACCCCAGTGTTAGATTAACAATTTATCCTACGGATGAATGAAATGAGTTTATTTCGGTCATATAATCAACCGTTTTGTGTGATCAATTTAACAGCACAGATGATACAAATTAACAACCATACACACACACCAAGAAAAAGGAATAGGCCGAAGCCAAGGCTTATATTTGCCTATGTTATACATTCACTGAACATTAGATTGCCTGGAACATCAACGTTCCAAAAATCAATTGGATGAAAGTAATTGTTTCTATATTTTATAATGTTCCATTATTTCAGCTTTCAAGGCTTTCTTAAACCTTAACAAAGACCTACATGTCTTCAACTCATCACTGAGCTTGTTCTACTAATCAACTCCTAAAACTGAAATACATTTTATATTCGTTCTTACTTTACATATTTCAAAAATCAATACCCCCGTAAATGGTAGTTTTCTCCTCTCAATTGAAATAACCTAAGAATACAAGCTGGAAGGCTGTTGTTCTTTACTCCAAACATCATTTCCATTGTTTTTAAAAACACAATGTCTGAACATTTTAACACATTAGAACTTATGAATAATGGATTGGTAGGTGTGTATTATTCTAATTACCCTTTTTTTGAAGTTTAATTATTGGGTCTATGTTTGTTTTATAAACATTTCCCCAAACTTCAACACAATATGTTAAATATGGAAAAATAAAAGAATAATATAACATATGCAGACATTTCTTATTTAGCATGTCTTACTTTATAAAGAATAGCAATGGATTTGGATATGTTTCCCTTTATATATTCAATATGCAGTTTCCAACATAATTTATGATCAATTATTATGCCCAAGAACTTGGTTTCATATACTCTATCAATTTCCACTTGACTTAATTTTAATGTTGCTTCACAATTTGTCCTTACACCACTAAACACCATCAATTTAGTTTCCTTATCATTTAATTTTCACTTATTAATATCAAACCATTTTTTTTAGCTGAATCAACTCAACCTCTATTATCCTCAACAAGTCTTCTCCTGAACAATATACATTTGTATCATCTGCAAACATTATAAATTTCAATTTATTAGATACTGAACAAATATCATTTAATAAAGTATAAATAACTTAGGTCCCAATACCGAGCCTTGTGGCACCCCACAAGTTACTCTTCTTGGCTGTGATTTAGTCTTATTAATTTCCACATATTGAGATCTATTACTTAAATAGCTACTTAACCACTGTTGTGAAACACCTCTTATGCCAGTTTTCCAATCTTTGCAGAAGTAAAAAATGATTGATTGTGTCAAAAGCTTTACAGAAGTCAATAAATACTCCAACAGAGTGTTGGAGTATTTTCTACAAACTCCTGAACCCAATTTGATGGCCAATCAGTAGCTCATGTTCATCAATGAACTTATAGAGTGTATTTACAAATCATTTCTCAAGAATTTTTGCAAATTGAGGTAGTAAAGACACAGGTCTATAATTTGAGACCATATGTTTGTCACCATTTTTATAAATCGGAATAACTTTAGCGATTTTCATTTTGTCATGAACAGTACCAGTTAATAAAGATTTATTACATATATAAGTAAATGGTTTAGGTACAAACAGTCACCATACCAGCGCCGGAGAGAAGAACCTGGTGGACTTACCCTCGATTGTCCCTCTGCTCAAGTGCTTTAGTCCTCCTTGCTGCCCCTCCATCTCGTTCCTGGCACCTCTCCTCACCATCGAAACCAAATACGATACAATGTGTTTGTATGTGGCAAGATAACAACACAAGGTGTACTCATTGTGTTTTGTCCTGGAACAGAACAAAGTGAATAGAGAGTAGAGAGTGGGGACCTCCAATACATTTCACTCTGAAAATATTCCCCCGGCAGAATCATCACCGCAAGAATCGGAATCGAACCTGGAGTTGTTGCAAGATTCACATCTTGTTGCAGTATACAGGCACATGTGACTTACCTTATGTCGATCAAATGTGGGAGAGGGGGAAAAATACATGCTTGAGTATAACAAATGCTCGGTTGAAAAGTATCTTTTTCAAAATATTTTATTCCAAAACCTTCAAAATAAGTTTCAAGTTCAAGAAAGTAGAATAAGCTTAGACACAATGCAAAGCATCATATACAGACAGATAAAATACATTTTATATATTGCAGACAAGCCATGGTGGGTCTTACATATGTACAATACGTATGTAAACTTTTATGTACAATCTTTTTTACACATACAAAAAAGCCTTGTTTCAATTTGATTTGTATATATTTATATATAGATGTATTTATATATATATATTTATATATATATAGTTTTCCATGTACTCCCCCCACTAGCGTTTGTACTACAATAATGGAAAAAGTACATATGTCAATCCATTTTTTTTCATTTTATATTACAAATGTATTTCCATAAAAATATATCTCTGTACAAAAAAAGTTTTTTTGTTTGTTGATAGTCTTTTTTCTTTTTTTCTTTTTTAGAGATACTTTGAAGTTACACAGTCCTCTCTCTCATTCCGCTTTATTTCCGTTTGACTTCTATGCCGTTCGGTCTGTTTAAAGAAGCCACACGGAGCTCGCCCGGGTGCCTCTGAGTCATCGTGAGATGTTTTTTTGTCTCATTCAGTGGGCGGTTTTTTTTAGAGAAAGAAAAATCTCTTTTTTTTGACCCGCTCACAGAGGAGAGCACACAGGAAAGTATTCTGTGCCAAATGAAAAGCATTTATTACGACAATCCAGGCGAACAAAGACGGAAAACGAGCAAAAAAAAAAAAAAAATCAGCTCTTTTGGAGGTTTTCAAAGTCAGCGGGGTGAAATACATTCAGACTAATTACGCAACGGCCCTTAAAAACTTGAGTCACTGAATATTTTTGATAAGTTGCGAGTGGTGCTGATGTTAAAGAAGATTAAACCGCGAGTTCGATGGATGGTTTCACGCGGGAACTGAAGAGCCAAGACGGGAAAGTTCTCCGTGGCCTGTGAGGAGTGGAGTCTACAGGAAGTTAAGCCGCGGTCTGTTCCATTATAGACGAGATGGCGAGCTGCACCTCGCTGATATCTTAAAAACGTGCCGAGGACGGACGGAATCTGCGTCTTGAAATATGCAAAAGAACCAGGAAGTCGGCTGATAACTCTTGAAAGTCTCACATCCTCATATAAACTTCAGGACGCTTTCCTGGAGAGAACTTTCACGGACTCACCCAACTAAAGACATACCTCTCGTTAGGGGTGAAAACTTTCCGTGTCTGCAAAATGACACACTGGGAATATATCGCCCCTATTTAAAAAAAACAGAACCAAGAGATGCAACCCCAAGAATTTGAACTGAATTTCTTTGGTTTTAACGTCTAACAAAAACTGAGTCAATGGTCTTTAATCTCGCCACACATTAGACCAGACCTGGGCAAAAAGGACCACAACTATGGAACTCTTTACTTTGAAAAGTATATACCGCACTTGTCACTCTCAAAAAACAAACAAAATGAAAGCTGCAAGCAGCGATGGAGGGGACGACTTTGAGGGCTCATAAAATCCAAACCGGAGCAGTAATTAAAACTCTTTCATCAACTTTTAATCAGAAGGGTTCAATCTCTCTCCTGTGCTAATTTGAAGCCGACACGACAAACGCGCTCACAGGAGATAATGTTTGAAAAAAGGTGACTGTTTTTACACAACTTTTGTTTTGAAGGGGGAATTGCAAACTTCCTGTTGATTTTTGCTGGGGGTTGTCAGTGTATGGAATATAGGTCTAAGTGAGACCTACATAGAGGTTTTTGTTTCAGTTTTGTCTGTGTTTTCTTCCTAGGGGGCGCTAGAACGCAATTTTGAGTTTTGGGGTTTGGCTTTGGATTAGATCGCAATTTTCGCCAGTCCTGATGTGTGTGTCCAATTTGGTGAGTTTTGAAGCGTGTTAAGGGGGTCAAATTACAGCTCACAGAGGCGGCAGTATAATAATAAAACGCTAGAAATACAATAGGGTCCCTAATTATGGCTAGTTGAGCAACAATCGTGTTCCCATGTTTAGTTTGTACTCATTTTTATTACTAATTGGTTTTTATCTAGTCTGCACTTTGTCTGTGTTATTATTATTATTATTGGCTTTTATCTAGTTTGCACTTTGTCTGTATTATTACTATTATCGACTCATTCTATTTTTTATTTTCCTATTTTAATGATGTTGGATCTGTGTTGTTGTTGGGGACAAGTGTTGTAAATTAGCTTTGGCTACAAACATTATGATGCATACATTGGATAACTGTTTCAGATGTCTATGTTTTTGTATCTGTCCCTATTTCAAATAAACCTCTATAATAATTATTATTTTTTTAACCTGTGGGGCCAAATTTAGAGAGAAAAATGTGCCTGGGGGCCGGTATATCTATTTTTAGGAACACTAATACAAAACCTCACAATAATGTCTGATTGAATGCTAAAAACGTTGTGACAGACCGCCTTGAAAAACGGAATGGAATTGTACATTCATTTACTGAATGAGACACCCAGAATGTACATGAAAATAAAGAATGTGGGATTTTCAATATTAACTATGAAGGATAAAACACTGAATATTGACAACATATGAACGTCACCCCCCCTCTACATCCACATATTTTATAATCAAGCGAAACGCAACAAAAATGCAACAAACACAGTGAAATATGAACACGAAACGTAAAAAAACCCAACTATATATCACTAAGCTTTAGAACTTTGTTGTGAAAATCTCCTTCCACGTCCGTCCCTGACACCCACATTTCAGGCTGACACTCTGTGGAAACGCTCCCCACCCACACTGCTTGGTGCCTCGTCTGAGCTGCTGTGACCATAGTAACTAATTAGATGACCATAGTATCTAATTAGATTACTATAGTAACTGATTAGATGACCATAGTATCTAATTAGATGACCATAGTATCTGATTAGATTACTATAGTAACTGATTAGATGACCATAGTATCTAATTAGATGACCATAGTATCTAATTAGATGACCATAGTAACTAATTAGATTACTATAGTAACTGATTAGATGACCATAGTATCTAATTAGATTACCATAGTAACTGATTACATTACCATAGTAACTAATTAAATTACCACATTATCTAATTAGATTACCACAGTAACTAGTATATCATGCAAAAGCGCCAATTATTTTGCATGATAAGGCGCAAATTATTTGGGAATGTCCGGCGTCGAAAATCTTAACGGGCCGCATGTGGCCCCCGGGCCTTGATTTGCCCAGGTCTGCATGAGAGAGTAGTACCTCAACTTGCGAGTATTTTGAGTTATGAGTTGTTTGTCAGCTTTTTTTTTTTTTTTTTGCGAGCATAAATTTGCGTTACCAGCTAGTCCAAAAGCCAGAGATCGACACAATCCCTGGAAATGAGAAAACAAGTGCGAAAGCCACCGAATCCAAAAAAATAAATAAATTAAAATTGCTTGGGGTTGTTTGAGTTGTGGGCCCTGGGTTTGTGATCTGTGGAAATGTTGTTTTTAACGGAATTATGGAGGTAAATACACTTTTCCATTATATTACATTTTTTTGGAAAGGGTCTGTATTAATGTAGATGGAAAAACAGTACCACTTTTTTTTTTTTTTTTTACAGTAAATAAACTGGCAGCTCAGTTGCCGGACTCAAAAACAAGTGGTACTGTTTTTCCATTTACATTACGGTCATGTTGTAGGGTTGTCCCGATACCAAAATGTATTTCGATACTTTACTAAATAGAGGGTACCATGAAAAATGGCATTATTGGCTTTATTTTAACCAAAAATCTTACGATACATTAAACATACGTTTCTTTTGTGGGGCGGTATAGCTCGGTTTGTAGAGTGGCCCGTGCCAGCAACTTGAGGGTTCCAGGTTCGATCCCCGCTTCCGCCATCCTAGTCCTTGGGCAAGACACTCTACCCACATGCTCCCAGTGCCACCCACACTGGTTTAAATGTAACTTAGATATTGGGTTTCACTATGTAAAAGTGCTTTGAGTCACTAGAGAAAAGCGCTATATAAATATAATTCACTTCACTAAGAAAGCAGGCGGGTGGCAGCACTAGAATTCAGCCTCAGCGCCTAAACAACATCCACACAGGACATTAATCCATGAAAATATGGAGAAGCTGCCGAATGGTCCGGCCGACGTGTGTCTGTTCACACAAAACTGGACTATCGGGTAAAAGCCTGTTCCTGTCAACTCTGACCTCTGCAGTCCGTCACTCAAACACGTCCGTGTGCAACATAAACAACAATAACGATTCCATGATGGAAAAGCAGCCCATTAGTCCATAGTCCAAGGTCAATGCTGAACAATACTACATAGTTTCTTTAAACTACTGCAGTTGTTCGTACTACATACTACTCTATTGACTTTCAAACAATATCTATTTACAAATGTTTGTTTTTCCTGTTTTAAAGTGGTGTTACATTCTAAAACTGTGCTGTTTTGGGAGGGCCTAGCGTAGATTCAATTGATTTCAGTTCATTTCGATGGACGGGGCTGATTTAAGATGCAAGTATTTTGAGTTGTGAACGTGGTGGCAGACCCAATTGAGCTAGTAATTTTAGGTACTACTGTAGTACCGTAATAACTATCGACATATCAACCGAAAAACGGATTATATCGATATCTGGAATACAATTACTCAAAATAATCTAAAAAGTTGATATTAATGAATGGACAAAGGGTTGTTATTGTCGACGTGTTGCTTCATAACAGTTTAATTGATAGAATGTTTATGTCTACACTTTTGTTCATTTAGGGCGGGGGGGTCCAAAGTGTGACTCGGGGGCCTTTTGGAGCCTGCACAACAACTTTAGTTGGCCTGCAGTATTTTGGAATAAAACAAGGCCAAAAGGTTCAATGTAATGAGAAAAAGGCTGACATTTTGATACTAATAACTGATAATAATACGATTTTTCGTGGATAACACAAAACTGTCGCAAAGATTTGTCTTTTAGGGATGTACCCATATGGACATTACATAACAATTATTACACTTATCAGTAATGTTGCGGTGTTGTTGAATTTGTACACATGATTGGCGGGGCTAGCTGCCAAAGTGATAAGTGCGCTAAGAAATGAGCAGGATTGAGGTATGGTGAGTTTATCTAAGTCCTGTACTCCAGGGATTCTTCACCTTTTTGACCTCAGGGCCCAACTTTTCCACTACAGAGGGGCTGGGTCCCAATGAAAAATAGGGACTGAAATTTGTAACAAATTGTTACAATTTGTGTTTTATCTTTAACAATGTGTGTTTTACCTGCTACATGTCTTGTATGTGTACTTGTATCTATAGTATTGTTTTTTAGTATTTACTAATGATTGTTTGTCTTAAAGCACAGACCAAGAGTGGCAACGACTCCGCCCACGTAGCGCAAACTAATGCAAGTGAAAAGACTGACATTTGTAACAAATTGTGTTTTATCTTTAACAATGTGTGTTTTACCTGCTAAATGTCTTGTATGTGTACTTGTATCTATAGTATTATGTTTTATTATTTACTAGTGATTGTGTTTGTCTTAAAGCACAGACCAAGAGTGGCAACGACTCCGCCCACGTAGCGCAAACTAATGCAAGTGAAAAGACTGACATTTGTAAGAAATTGTTACAATTTGTGTTTTATCTTTAACAATGTGTGTTTTACCTGCTACATGTCTTGTATGTGTACTTGTATCTATAGTATTGTTTTTTAGTATTTACTAATGATTGTGTTTGTCTTAAAGCACAGACCAACAGTGGCAACGACTCCGCCCACGTAGCGCAAACTAATGCAAGTGAAAAGACTGACATTTGTAACAAATTGTGTTTTACCTGCTAAATGTCTTGTATGTGTACTTGTATCTATAGTATTATGTTTTAGTATTTACTAATGATTGTGTTTGTCTTAAAGCACAGACCAAGAGTGGCAGCGACTCCGCCCACGTAGCGCAAACTAATGCAAGTGAAAAGACCGAAATTTGTAACAAATTGTTACAATTTGTGTTTTATCTTTAACAATGTGTGTTTTACCTGCTAAATGTATGTGTACTTGTATCTATATTATTGTTTTTTTAGTATTTACTAATGATTGTCTTAAAGCCCAAACCAAGAGTGGCAACAATAATCATAAAATATTTAATACAATGTTGATAAAACTTGTTATTCTATTCTAACCTAATCCTAGATTATGGCAGACTATTTGGGATATATCTAATTGTAAATAGTTCTTTAGTGCGACAAAAAAGCCCAATGTGTTTAATACCTTTTAGTTTTTGTTTGAATTGTTCTTTGAGTGCAATAGGAAACGTATGTTTAATATATCGTAAGATCTTTCTGTTACAATTAAGCCAAACAATTTTTTTTTTCTGGTCTTCTTTATTTTAAAAAGTATTGAAAAGTTAAAAAAAAAAAATGTTGGTACCGGTACCAAAATATTGATATCGGGACCTAAGAATGACCAAAATAATGTTGCCTACTATAAAATACTTAGAAGTGAAGATGGTGGGTGTGCATATGATACCAAGGGTTGGAGAGCGAGAGCAATAATCAAGTAGTTTTTGGGGAACATCAAGGTTGTAAGAAGGCACTATGACGAACATAAAGTGCTTCTTGGAGGGTTTGAGTCCGGTCTTTTACACTGAGCACTAATATGTCCAGCCAATCCTAATTGTTCCTGTCATAAGTAACACTTCCTGTTGCTGACTCCCTCAATGAAGCTTGACGAAGGACATCATTATCTCTTACCTTTTGCAATTTAAAAAAGCCCACCTGGAAAGGAGTGAACGTGCCCAAGTTGCGGGAATATTTCCGAACAAGGACGGACGGTAAAAAAAACCAAAAAACCAGCGGAATTCCCAAAAGCCGAGCGGCGCGCGATAACGTGGGCGCTCCGCGCCGCCGCCGTGGAATCTCCGGGGTAATTCAATTGTTTCCTTTTCCATCAATTCACCAGCCGGGCTGGCGAGGGGCAATATTCTATCTGTGGCACTGCGATAAGTGAGGGGCCGTAAAAGTAATAACATTGTAAAAGCAATTACCGGCCCCAGAGCCGCGCTGATTGAAGGAACATTACAGTGATTGCTTTCAAAGGCCCAAGTTTGGGTGGGAAATTATGCATGTAGGTGATTATAAACACTCCATTAAAAGCCTGTTTGTACGCACGCTGATTTGCTATGTCAAAGCCACTCTGCCGCGTTCCAACATGTATATGCTGCGCGGGAAAGGAAGTACGCGCCATTATGGAGGTCAATTTGTCTCTTTATGACGAAAGCTTTTTTTTTGACACTGAATTTATGTAACGGAATTTTTTGCACTCGAATTTTGTGAAATGAATTTTTTTTACATCATGCTGACAATTTCATTGAAAACAATGTGTTGGCTAAATGCTTGTTTAAAAATTCAGTGTAAGACAATTGGAAAATTGCAATTGGAAAAATTGAAAAAAGTCAGTGCAAAAAATTAAGTGTAAAAAAATTCACAGATTTTTTTTTTTTTTACACAGACATTTTTTAGACACTGGATTTTCATATTCAGGATTTTTATACTCTGAAATTCAGTGTTTTAAATTTCACTGTAAAAAAAATAATCAGTGTCGACGCTTGAATTTTCTTACACTAAATTGTATTCACTTAATTTGTAAACAAAAAAATGTGTTACTTAAATTATTAAACTGAAATTTTACACTGAATTTGTTTATTCTGAATTTTTATACTCCGAAATTCAGTGTTTTAAATTTCACTGTAAAAAAAACAGTTGATAAAAATTCAGGGTATAAAAATTCAGTGTCAACAAATTCAGTGTGTCAAATTTCAGTGTAAAAAAAAATCAGTGTTGATGCTTGAATTTTTTTGCACTGAACTTGTATTCACTTATTTTTTAAACAAAAAAATCAGTGCTGAAAAATTCAGTGTCGACATATTCAGTGTGTAAAATTTTCGTGTAAAAAATCAGTGTCGACGCTTGAATTTTCTTACACTGAAATTGTATTCACTTATTGGTTAAACAAAAAAATTTGTACTGAAAAATTCAGTGTTGACACTGATTTTTTTCCACTGAATTTGTTGACACGGAATTTTTATACACTGAATTTTTTTATTCTGAATTTTTATACTCTGAAATTCAGTGTTTTAAATTTCACTGTTAAAAAAAACATTTGATGAAAATTCAGTGTATAAAAATTCAGTGTCAAAAAATGAAGTGTGTAAAATTTACACTGAAATTGTATTCACTTAATTGTTCAACAAAAAAGGCAGTACTGAAAATTTCAGTGTCGACAATGATTTTTTTACACTGAAATGTTACACACTGAATTTGTTGACACTGAATTTTTAAACGCTAAATATTTTTAAACTGAATTTTTATACCCAGAAGTGTATACACCACATTTTTATACGCTGAACTTTTAAACATGCACTTTGCTAACAATGTTTTTCCAATAAAATTGCCAGCATGATTTAATGTAAAAAAAAATTAAGTTCACAATTCAAATGCAAAAACTTCAGTGACATAAATGCAGTGTCAAAGAAAATGATAGTTTTTGTAATAAAGACACAAATGAACCTCCATAGTCCTGTCCGTGGTAAAATGGAGCTCTGTTTCGGAGGTGCAGGTGAAGAACTAGACTAAAAAAATAAAAAATAATTTTTTTTTTTTTTTTTTTGTCACAAAGAAATACAATCATGTGTGCTTACGGACTGTATCCCTGCAGACTGTATTGATTTATATTGATATATAATGTATATATTGTGTTTTTTTATGTTGATTTAATAAAAAATAAAAACTTTTTTTTTTTTTTTTTTAACTTCTTGTCCACGGACCGGTACCGGGCCGTGGACCGGTGGTTGGGGACCACTGATCTACATCAACTAGATTTGCCTGAGGGGCTGAAAAGGACAGATTTTTAAAAAATTTAAAAAAAATTAAGAATCGTTGCAAATAAAACATTTTTGACACCCCTAATTGATTCCTATAAAGTCCAAACTTTGTATTTTCCATAACAGGCGCTATTTTATTCATTACTTTGTAACTTTTGCAAAAAACAGACTAAAAACAAATGTCCACTAGAGAGGATGCTGGTATTCAAAATAAAAATGATATAAGAGAGAAGTTCGGCCCTCGGTCCTTAGCTTTCTGGAAATGTGTTCCTTAGAACAATCCAGTTGAAAAGCTTCTGGCCTCTCGTGAGAACAACGTGACTGCAAACTGTTAGTTGCTTCTCTTGGACTGTTTTTGTGCTCCCGGTTTGTAAGTACGTGAGGACAAGGCCGTGGTGAGTCACAAGCCTGAATGCAGGACAAAGTCCTTAGACCCATAAGCTAGTTTTTAGAAACTGAGAATGTTTCAAACAGCGTCAATTGCCCATCAGCTATTTTGGGCACTGAATCTCACTAGAATCCCTCGTTAACTGTACTGAATCTCACTAGATCCCTCGTTAACTGGACTGAATCTCACTGGAATCCCTCGTTAACTGGACTGAATCTCACTGGAATCCCTCGTTAACTGGACTGAATCTCACTAGAATCCCTCGTTAACTGGACTGAATCTCACTGGAATCCCTCGTTAACTGGACTGAATCTCACTAGAATCCCTCGTTAACTGTACTGAATCTCACTAGATCCCCCGTTAACTGGACTGAATCTCACTGGAATCCCTCGTTAACTGGAATGAATCTCACTGGAATCCCTCATTAACTAGACTGAATCTCACTAGAATCCCTCGTTAACTGGACTGAATCTCACTGGAATCCCTCGTTAACTGGAATGAATCTCACTGGAATCCCTCATTAACTGTACTGAATCTCACTAGAATCCCTCGTTAACTGGACTGAATCTCACTGGAATCCCTCGTTAACTGGAATGAATCTCACTGGAATCCCTCATTAACTGTACTGAATCTCACTAGAATCCCTCGTTAACTGTACTGAATCTCACTAGAATCCCTCCTTAACTACACTGAATCTCACTAGAATCCCTCGTTAACTGTACTGAATCTCACTAGAATCCCTCGTTAACTACACTGAATCTCAACAGAATCCCCTTTAACTGTACTGAATCTCACTAGAGTTCCTAGTTAACTGTACTGAATCTCACTATAGTCCCTAGTTAACTGTACTGAATCTCACTAGAATCCCTCATTAACTGTACTGAATCCCACTAGAGTCCCCCATTAACTGTACTGAATCTCACTAGAATCCCCCGTTAACTGCACTGAATCTCACTAGAATCCCTCGTTAACTGTACTGAATCTCACTGGAGTCCCTCCTTAACTACACTGAATCTCAACAGAATCCCTCATTAACTGTACTGAATCTCACTAAAGTCCCTAGTTAACTGTACTGAATCTCACTAGAATCCCTCGTTAACCGCACTGAATCTCACTAGAATCCCTCGTTTACTGCACTGAATCTCCCTAGAATCCTTTAACTGTACTGAATCTCACTAGAATCCCTCGTTAACTGTACTGAATCTCCCTAGAATCCTTTAACTGTACTGAATCTCACTAGAATCCCTCGTTAACCGCACTGAATCTCACTAGAATCCCTCGTTTACTGCACTGAATCTCACTAGAATCCCTTGTTAACTGTACTGAATCTCACTAGAATCCCTTGTTAACTGTACTGAATCTCACTAGAATCCCTCATTAGCTGTACTGAATCTCACTAGAATCCCTCGTTAACTGCACTGAATCTCACTAGAGTCCCTCCTTAACTACACTGAATCTCAACAGAATCCCTCATTAACTGTACTGAATCTCACTAGAGTCCCTAGTTAACTGTACTGATTCTCACTAGAGTCCCTCGTTAACTGGAATGAATCTCACTAGATTCCCTCGTTAACTGTACTGAATCTCACTAGAATCCCCGTTAACTGTACTCAATCTCCTTAGAATCCCTCGTTAACTGTACTGAATCTCACTAGTCCCTCGTTTACTGCACTGAATCTCACTAGTCCCTCGTTAACTGCACTGAATCTCACTAGAGTCCCTAGTTAACTGAAGTTAATCTCACTAGAATCCCTCATTAACTGCACTGAATCTCACTAGATTCCCTCGTTAACTGTACTGAATCTCACTAGAATCCCCCGTTAACTGTACTCAATCTCCTTAGAATCCCTCGTTAACTGTACTGAATCTCACTAGTCCCTCGTTTACTGCACTGAATCTCACTAGAGTCCCCCGTTAACTGTACTCAATCTCCATAGAATCCCTCGTTAACTGTACTGAATCTCACTAGTCCCTCGTTTACTGCACTGAATCTCACTAGAGTCCCTAGTTAACTGAAGTTAATCTCACTAGAATCCCTCATTAACTGCACTGAATCTCACTAGAATCCCTTGTTAACTGTACTGAATTTTACTAGAATCCCTCGTTAACTGTACTGAATCTCACTAGATTCCCTCGTTAACTGTACTGAATCTCACTAGAATCCCCCGTTAACTGTACTCAATCTCCTTAGAATCCCTCGTTAACTGTACTGAATCTCACTAGTCCCTCGTTAACTGTACTCAATCTCCTTAGAGTCCCTCGTTAACTGTACTGAATCTCACTAGTCCCTCGTTTACTGCACTGAATCTCACTAGTCCCTCGTTTACTGCACTGAATCTCACTAGAGTCCCTAGTTAACTGAAGTTAATCTCACTAGAATCCCTCATTAACTGCACTGAATCTCACTAGAATCCCTCGTTAACTGTACTGAATCTCACTAGAATCCCCCGTTAACTGTACTCAATCTCCTTAGAATCCCTCGTTAACTGTACTGAATCTCACTAGTCCCTCGTTAACTGCACTGAATCTCACTAGATTCCCTCGTTAGCTGTACTGAATCTCACTAGAATCCCTCGTTAACTGTACTGAATTTTACTAGAATCCCTCGTTAACTGGACTGAATCTCACTAGATTCCCTCGTTAGCTGTACTGAATCTCACTAGAATCCCCCGTTAACTGTACTCAATCTCCTTAGAATCCCTCGTTAACTGTACTGAATCTCACTAGTCCCTCATTAACTGGACTGAATCTCACTAGATTCCCTCGTTAACTGTACTGAATCTCACTAGAATCCCTCGTTAGCTGTACTGAATCTCACTAGAATCCCCCGTTAACTGTACTGAATCTCACTAGTCCCTCGTTAACTGCATTGAATCTCACTAGAGTCCCTCGATAACTGTACTGAATCTCACTAGAATCCCTCGTTAACTGTACTGAATCTCACTAGAATCCCTCGTTAGCTGTACTGAATCTCACTAGAATCCCCCGTTAACTGTACTCAATCTCCTTAGAATCCCTCGTTTACTGGACTAAATCTCACTAGAGTCCCTCGTTAACAGTACTGAATCTTACTAGAATCCCTCGTTAACTGTACTGAATCTCACTAGAATCCCTCGTTAGCTGTACTGAATCTCACTAGAATCCCCCGTTAACTGTACTCAATCTCCTTAGAATCCCTCGTTTACTGGACTAAATCTCACTAGAGTCCCTCGTTAACTGTACTCAATCTTACTAGAATCCCTCGTTAACTGCACCGAATCTCACGATTTACAGGTTGTGCATAATTTGCGACTTGCTGTTCTGTGTGTACACCAGCCAGTTAAGATCTTTGGGATCAGAGCACGATCGCAAAGTGTGAGTCTCAACATCGGTGGTAGGAACGCGGTGTGAAGTTTTGGAAATACGGTCAAAACCTGTGTTAGCGGGCACCTCTCTACGGCGGTCACTTGCCGACAGCGGCCACAAAAATTTCGCCCGCAGAAAAAAAAAGTAGTGTTATACACCTCGTCTAACGCGGCCACTCATTTTGCATCCCAAAATAGTTTTCCGACTCCGTATAGCGGCCACCGATATCACAATTTTGCCATTACACAGTCCGTGAAATGTCCTTTCTTAAGCGGGATTTGCGGTGGACCATGCAGCCAGACCATGCAGCTGTGCCGGGACCCGGTAGGTCTCGCCAAAAGTCTGGCATGAATGGGAACCAACATCCAACAATAAGCAGCCTCAAATTCAACAGCACGGTTCCAAAACTATAAAAAAAAAAAGGCTTCACCACAATTCCGTATACATACACATGAATACGTAATTGTTTGGTCGACATGTACGGAAATTCCTTGAGTGGTCACTATAGACAGGTTTGACTGTGGTTTCTATGTCGTTGCCTCCCTGTGTGATTTTGAGGTGTTTGGATCTAATGGTCCACTGTAAAACAGTAGGCGCGGTTTACCTGACACATTAAAGGCCTACTGAAAGCCACTACTACCGACCACGCAGTCTGATAGTTTATATATCAATGATGAAATCTTAACATTGCAACACATGCCAATACGGCCGGGTTAACTTATAAAGTGACATTTTAAATTTCCCGCGAAATATCCTGCTGAAAACGTCTCGGTATGAGGACGTTTGCGCGTGACGTCACGGATTGTAGTGGACATTTTGGGACAGCATTGTGGCCAGCTATTATGTCGTGTGTTTTCATCACAAAATTCCACAGTATTCTGGACATCTGTGTTGGTGAATCTTTTGCAATTTGTTTAATGAACAATGGAGACTGCAAAGAAGCTGTAGGTGGGAAGCGGTGTATTAGCGGCCGGCTGCAGCAACACAAACACGTAGCGGCTACGTCGTAGCCGGTGTTTCATTGTTTACATTCCCGAACGATGACAGTCAAGCTTTACCATTGGCCTGTGGAGAACTGGGACAACAGAGACTCTTACCAGGAGGACTTTGAGTTGGATACACAGACGCGCTACCGTGAGTACGCAGCTGCGGCTTCCAAACATTTGATCGCTTGCCCGTCCGTGCGTGCCGCTATGTGCATGTCACGTACGTAACTTTGGGGAAATATATGTGCTGTATGAACTTTGCGGAGGTGAACGGTACTTTGGGCTGTGGGATTGAGTGTGTTGTGCGGGTGTTTGATTTGTATTGGCGGGTTATATGGACGGGAGGGGGGAGGTGTTTGTTATGCGGGATTAATTTGTGGCATATTAAGTATAAGCCTGGTTGTGTTGTGGCTAATAGAGTATATATATGTCTTGTGTTTATTTACTGTTTGTCATTCCCAGCTGAATATCAGGTCCCACCCGCCTCTCGCAGCATCTTCCCTATCTGAATCCTTTCCACTGCCCTCTAATCCTTCACTCTCACTTTCCTCATCCACAAATCTTTCATCCTCGCTCAAATTAATGGGGAAATCGTCGCTTTCTCGGTCCGAAATCGCTCTCGCTGCTTGTGGCCATGATTGTAAACAATGTGCAGATGTGAGGAGCTCCACAACCTGTGACGTCACGCTACTTCCTGTACAGGCAAGGCTTTTTTATCAGCGACCAAAAGTTGCGAACTTTATCGTCGATGTTCTCTACTAAATCCTTTCAGCAAAAATATGGCAATATCGCGAAATGATCAAGTATGACACATAGAATGGATCGGATATCCCCGTTTGAATAAGAAAATCTCATTTCAGTAGGCCTTTAACGTGACGAATTAGGGGGATTGCACTACCCACTTTAGCCGCCAGATGGCAGTAGAGTGTTGAATATCTTAAATTGTGTTTTATGGCAATTCCAACTTGACATATGCGGGAGAAATTCAAGTAAGGGGTGGAAATATCAACCAAAATGCATCACTAAGTGCGTCTTCTTTAGCCCTGCAATTACCACCACTGCCCAGCATGCAGAATGTCAGCAAGCTAAGAAAAAAACAAAAACGTAGAAATGAACGGTTCTCTCCAACATGGCCTTGAAATTGCATTTTAAATCCATCCTCAGGAGCAGACGGATGAGGATGGGCGGAGTTCCTCGTTACGGAAAGCAAGCGGTGAAAGAAATCCAAGCGAACAACGGGGCAAAAAGTGGCTCTTTTAAACGGACTTCCTTCCATGCTTCTCTCGCACGCTGATCTCTGGTAGCAGCAGGCTCACGTCTTAACTGCAACATTTCCTTTGGGTTGAGGGCAACGAGGAGAGCGGTCACAGCTTCAACGCAGTTTCAGGTGCGGTTATTTCCTGGAGGTGGGAGGAGAACTCTCCAGTCACAAAAAAAGCATTGTTGTCGCGTCGCCGGACGGTCCTTGAATTGTTTCCAGTGACTAAAAAAGTTGTCGTTTTGCCGTCTTGCTCAAGGAACTATGGAGACGCATCCTTGAAGATGGCGCAAAGCTCTCCTGCCGAGACTGCAACGTGGAGGTTAAAAAAGGAAGGAAAATGGCAAACGCGAGACCGATGGGCAAATAAAAACCAAAAAAAAGAGTTGTAGAAATGATAGAAAATATGAAGACAAGACAAAGAGTAGGCAACGTTAGATGTCGAATTCACAAATTGTTCTTTTAGTCTGAGATATGGAGGGTCAAATGAAAAAAAATACATCTTTAAATAATCACTTAAGAGTGTCATTAAGTCAAATCTTGTCATTGAATACATACATACTGTATATTGTTAAATACGTCACTCATTTGTTTCATGTACAAGTACATTTCATGTGCTTGCTCTGCAAGGTTTCAAGAACTGTGGGGTGCTTTTCTGAAATACCGTATTTTTCGAACTATAAGTCGCAGTTTTATTCATAGTTTGGCCGACTTATACTCAGGAGCGACTTATGTGTGAAATTATTAACACATTACCGTAAAATATCAAATAATATTATTTAGATCATTCACGTAGTTGTTTTTTTGTTGCTCTATGCTTTTTTAACCTGTAGAGCACTTTGGTTCAATTTAAAAGTTGTTGAAAACGTGCTATATAAATAAAGTTGACTTGACTTGACACGTAAGAGACTAGACGTATAAGATTTCATGGGATTTAGCGATTAGGAGTGACAGATTGTTTGGTAAACGTATAGCATGTTCTATATGTTATAGTTATTTGAATGACTCTTAAGTTAACATACCAGGCACCTTCTCAGTTGGTTATTTATGCCTCATATAACGTACACTTATTCAGCCTGTTGTTCACTATTCTTTAGACATTTAAAATTGCCTTTCAAATGTCTATTCTTGGTGTTGGCTTTTATCAAATACATTTCCCCAAAACATGCGACTTATACTCCAGTGCGACTTATATATGTTTTTTTCCTTCTTTATTATGCATTTTCGGCCGGTGCGACTTATACTCCGGAGCGATTTATACTCCGAAAAATACGGTATGTTAGAGAGACTGATCTCCAAATGAATCCCGATTGAAATGTGGGTTGTTTATGAGCCTTTTATATGCTGCTCTCTGGGGCCATTTAGGAATGCAATTGTATGTGGTTTTGTGTTGATATTTATAATTTTTGTATTTTTTTATTTCATTATTAGTGTTATTATTATGACTGTTTTTATTTGTTTGATTATTAGTTGTATTAATATGATTTTGCATTTATTTATTTAAATAGAATTATTATTATGATTGTGTATTTAATTATTAGTGTTAATATGACTGTTTTTATTTATCTAATTATTAGTTGAATTAATATGATATTGTATTTATTTATTTAATTAGAATTATTAATTTGATTGTTTATTTATTTATTTATTAGTGTTATTATGATTTGTATTTATTTATTTATTAGTAGTATTAAAAGATGATAGTTTGTATTTATTAATTTAATGATTATATGTTTTTATTTAATTTGTATTACAATTGTATTAAATGAATTTCTACATTTATTAGTATTATTGTGATTGTTTCTTTAATCTATTTATTTAATTATTAGTATTGTTAATACGATTGTTTTATTTTGTACTTACTTGTTGGGGGTGGGAGAAATAAAGAAAAACATTTTTGAATAATTATGTCAATTATGTGGCTAAAAACCCAATAAACAAATGTTTTCAAAAAAAGAAAAACACATTTAATAAAAAATAAAAAATGTCTAAATAGTTCAAAATATAATTATTTAATCATTTAATTTATTATTTAATGATTCAT
>NC_084750.1:42575300-42642800 GCF_033978785.1 Entelurus aequoreus
TTATCTTCTCCATTTTATATACAGTATGTCCATTGGGATTTCCATCCATTGCTTCAAAGTTGAAGATATTATTATTTTGTTTTCTTCCTATTACTTTCTTTTATTTTGACATGTAGGGCAGACAACAAATATATGATGTATGTAAATATGATGTGATGGATAGGAATGTCTGATGCTGGATGCCAATAAAAATGTAATGAAAAAAAAAAAGAAAAGGAAAAGGAAAAGATGGTGATTACCATGGTGGCCAGAAATGTCTAATTTCTATAAGAAACCGAGCAGACGAGTGACCTTTCAAAGTTGTTTTTATGCTGCTTTTCTTTCATTCCCCGGCCCCCCAAACCCACCCTTGGGGACATCACAACTCATTGTCTGAGAAATCGCTCTTAATTACTGACATGCACCGTTTCTGGGACTTTTTCTCGTCGACAAAAAAAGTGTGTTTGTGCGGAACAACAACACGGGCAGAGTGACAGCACACCTGTCTGCTCTTCCACCGCACCCTACCAAAATAAAGCTCGCATAAAAAGAAGTGACAAACGAAGAAGAATTCAATTAGTGGCTTCTTTTGTGCTTGCCAATCATCCCTTAGACGGACGCACACACACACACACACACACACACACACACACACACACACACACACACACACACACACACACACACACACACACACACACACACACACACACTTGTATTTGTTACCTTCTTGAGACCTCCGAAAAAAGCCTACCTCTTTAGGACCAGCCTTTCTAGATATATATATATATATATATATATATATATATATATATATATATATATATATATATATATATATATATATATATATATATATATATATATATATATATATATATATATATATAATGTAATAATATATATATATAGATGTAAAAAGATTTGTATTTACAACATGAATAATATATGTTATGTTATGTTATGTTATTTTCATTTATTATGCGCCCCCCAACCAACTACATACTATGCAAATATAAAAAACCTTGTTGTGAAAAATGAGTTGGAATTTCACAAGAAAAAGGTCACAATTTCACAAGAAAAACTTAGAATTTGGGCAGTTTTATAATAAAAGTCGTCATTTTACTCAACGCAAGTCAAAATTTTACCAGACAAACTGAACATTTGTGCTATATTATGATAAAAGTTGGAATTTTACTCAATAACAGTCGCAATTTTATAAGAAAAAGCTTAACATTTTGGCAATTTTATGAAAAGAGTCGTCATTTTACTCGACAAAAGTCACAATTTTATAACAAAACATTACAATTTTGGCGATATTATAATACTAATCGGAAATGTACTTGGCAAAATGATGACAAGTCACAATTTTACTCAAAAAAAGTCACAATTTCACAAGAACAACAAAAAAATGTGCAATATTGCTATAAAAGTCACAATTTTATATGACACAAGTCACCATTTTGCATTAAAAAGTTATAACTTCACATAAAAAAGTCCTAACTTTACGAGAAAACACTGTAATATTACAGAAACAGAAAGAATATGAGAAATTGCTTTCATGCATATTTGTACGTGCTGTCGTAATGTAATCCAGCGAGTGTTGTTAGCATTAGCTAATATGCTAACACACTTACCAGTATCTTTGTTAGTATTATTAACTTACAATGGCATTCTGTTTGTATTGTTTCCTCCGAAAATTCACCAAAACGTCACCGTGGAGTTATTGAGTGTTTAGCTAATTTGAGAGATAGCTTCTGTTTTGTTCGTACAGCCGTTTTACTGCCGTGCTACAGACACCGTTTGGAAACAATTAAGGTATGTAAATAAACATTTACAGAATATTTCTGTGTAAATAACTCATGCCACAACGTATATATCTGCGGCTTATAGTCCGGGGCGGCTGATATATGGAAAACCATTTTTCTAGTGGGTGCGGCTTATACACAGGTGCGCTTTATAGTCCAGAAAATACAGTATTCTCTTCTTTTGTAGAATAAATGACTAAACTTCCATTCTCGACAGCTCTCATTATTTCAGACTGCCTTGGACTAAAGGATCTGGGTGGACTCGGCCCTCTTAGAAGGAGGGTTCTAATACAGAAATGCCAGTGTGAGTTCAAAAGTGTCAGTTTGGGCGGGAGGACGGCCTCTGCTAACTCGCCGCCACTTCATCTGTGTCAACACCTCTCTTTCAGAGTCCTTTTAGACGCCATAACTGCTTTTGCACCCGCAGGCCACAGAGCTAAGATCTCCAGTCCTGGTGGCTTTGCGCTTTAATAAAAAAACGTCCGGTGTATGCGAGCGGCAGCACGACTGTACACACCACTAAATGAGATCAATGTCAGAGGGAATAGCGACTCTGCAGGCTTTGCTTTAACAATAACTTCAACAGCTTGTCGCTTGTTAAAGGAATAATTACAAATTAGGGCAGATACAAAACAACATGAATACTGACATACAGTGGTGGTCAAAAGTGTACATACACTTGTAAAGAACATCATGTCATGGCTGTCGCGAGTTTCCAATAATTTCTACAACTCTTATTTTTTTGTGATGTAGTGATTGGAGCACATACTTGTTGGTCACAAAAAACATTCATGAAGTTTGCTTCTTATATGAATTTATTATGGCTCTACTGAAAATGTGCTGGGTCAAAAGTATACATACAGCAATGTTAATATTTTCTTACATGTCCCTTGGCAAGTTTACCTGCAATAAGGCGCTTTTGGTAGCCATCCACAAGCTTCTGCTTGAATTTTTGACCACAAAATTGGTGCAGTTCAGCTAAATGTGTTGCTTTTCTGACATGGACTTGTTTCTTCAGCATTGTCCACACGTTTATTATCAGGACTTTGGGAAGGCCATTCTAAAACCTTCATTCTAGCCAGAACTTTCCTCCAGAGGGTCTTATCTTTGTCCATGTGATGTCAGATGAAACACAAATTGAGCTGTTTGGCCACAATACCCAGCAATATGTCTGGAGGCCTTTAATCCCAGGAACACCATTCCTACCGTCAAGCATGGTGGTGGTAGTATTATGCTCTGGGCCTGTTTTGCTGCCAATGGAACTGGTGCTTTACCGAGAGTAAATGGGACAATGAAAAAGGAGGATTACCTTCAAATTCTTCAGGACAAGCTAAAATCATCAGCCCGGAGGTTGGGTCTTGGGCGCAGTTGGGTGTTCCAACAGGACAATGACCCCAAACACACCTCAAAAGTGGTAAAGGAATGGCTAAATCAGGCTGGAATTAAGGTTTTAGAATGGCCTTCCCAAAGTAAATGTGTGGACAATGCTGAAGAAACAAGTCCATGTCAGAAAACCAACACATTTACCTGAACTGCACCAATATTGTCAAGAGGAGTGGTCAAAAATTCAAGCAGAAGCTTGTGGATGTCTATCAAAAGTGCCTTATTGCAGTGAAACTTGCCAAGGGACATGTTGTCAAGACTTGGTCCATGGGGGGTTTTGTTTTTCCGGAATGCAACGGAAAGTTGGCGCGGGCAAGGCGTGAATGTGAGTACATATTTTATTTAACACTATCAAAAAAAACAAACGAAAGGCGCGTACTATGGCGGAGAACAAACTTGACTATTGAAACAAAACTTGCACAAGGGCAGAAAGTATAAACAATAAACAAAAACTTACTTGGCATGGAACGGTGAAACAAACAGCGTGAACTGAGCATGGAATCGTAAACATGGCATGAAGCAGAGTGATGATAATGTTGCCAGGCCGACTGCCTGGCGACTGAAAGCTTAAATAATCGTGACATGATTACAACAGGTGCGTGTGTCCAAATGAGTCCGGTGCGTAAAGTCCAAAAACAGGTGAAACTAATAAGTAGTCATGGAAACAAAACAAGCAAGAGTGCACAACCAGGAACTAAAAAGAGTACAAAAAATAAACAGCACATGGCCAAACAAAAACATGATCAGACATGACACATGTAAGCAAATATTAACATTGCTGTATGTATACTTTTGACCCAGCACATTTTCAGTAGACCCATAATAAATTCATAAAAGAAGCAAACTTCATGAATGTTTTTTGTGACCAACAAGTATGTGCTCCAATCACTACATCACAAAAAAATAAGAGTTGTAGAAAAGATTGGAAACTCAACACAGCCATGACATGATGTTCTTTACAAGTGTATGTACACTTTTGACCACAACTGCATACATGTTAAATAAGTTATTTACACAGAAATATTTTCATAAATGTTTATTTGCATACACAAATAGTTTCCAAAGGGTGTCTGTAACACGGCAGTAAAACGGCTAATCAAACAAAACAGAATTTAATGTGGTCCCCAAAAGCGTTGAGATAATATAAGTCAATAAAGGACTTTATCTTTTCTTACCACTGTATTTTCCGGACTTTAGAGTGCACTGGCATATAAGCCGCACCCACTAAATTTTAGGGAAACCATTGTCCCACATATATTAGCCGCATCGGACTATTAGCCGCACGTATATATGTTGTGAAATGAGTATTTTAAACAAAAAAATAATAATTGTATGTTTATTTATATACCTTCACATTTTCAGTAGACCCATAATAAATTCATAAAAGAAGCAAACTTCATGAATGTTTCATGTGACCAACAAGTATGTGCTCGAATTACTACATCACAAAAAAATAAGAGTTGTAGAAATGATTGTAAACTCAAGACAGCCATGACATGATGTTCTTTACAATCATGCAAACTTTTGACCACGACTGTATATTAGAGTACATCAGTACACGCTGCAATTGTCCCAGTATTTTGTGTAGACCAAACCTCAAAATGGAAAAAGTGACTCAAACTGATCCATAACGTAGATACACATTTCAATTGATGAATCTTTGAGCTGAAAATGGAACCAGAGAGCAGCAAAGTTGTCAACAAGTCACATTTAAGATGTTTTAGGGCCATAATGACCACACTTTAAGACCCATTTCACATCCTTACTGACAAAAAAGTTTGATCCTCTAATAAATAACAGCAATCAACCAGGATGCTCGCTTGCGGTCCACACAAACCACAGGTGTCAAAAAACTGTATTTTATCCGGCCCCGGGGGGAGCATGTGAAAACCAGATTTTTAGCAAGGATCCCGAACCAACTTCCGAAGTACTGCAGAATATATCTCACACATGCACACCTTATATACTGTATATATGGTGTAAAACCATACCACAATGGTATCAAAGGGATGCAGTCTTCTTACTAAAATTGTCGGATTACCATTAAAAGCTGCAAATATGTAACTGTACATAACAAAAAAAAGACACTACTTTAACAATTATCACATTTAAGATGTGTAATAACGGTCCAAAGTAGGGATGTATATCATTAGGATCTTATCCGGACCCGTACCAAAACCCATATTCCTTATCCATACCAATATTCATCGGTACTATATGTAATTGGTGTATATAAGATGTGGAAAATTGCATATTTTTATTAGCATTAATATGATCACACAAGGTTGTACGCCAGCAACATCATGTAACATCTCACAGCAGGGAAGTTTTATCAAAAGCTGCTTTTGCACACGGATCCATCACTGTGTTTCTATCCATCACAATTACACGCAGCTAGAAATGTTATTTGTATGGCATTCATGTCGGAGTACAAACTTTTTACATGATATATCATATCAAATTTATATTATAAGTCAATACAATCAATTAGCATGTTATGTAGGTATGCATTTTGTAACAAAATGAATTGTATTTTTATTTATATATATATATATATATATATATATATATATATATATATATATATATATATATATATATATATAGTATATACACACATATATAGATATATCCATATATACACACGTATACATATATGCATCCATTTATACATATATACAAATGCATATATATATATATATATATATATATATATATATATATATATAACAATTAAAATATTAATCGCAGATAGGTATAATCTTTCATCATCAATAAGTGTACGTACCCTAGACCGGTGTTTTTCAACCACTGTGCCGCGGCACACTAGTGCGCCGTGAGATATTGTCTGGTGTGCCGTGGGAAATTATGCAACTTCACCTAATTGGTCCAAAAAATATTTTTTGCAAATCAATAGTTATAATCTGCGAATAATGTGCCGTTGCTTAGTGTCTTTGCTGTGTAGAACTCAGCAGGGTAACCACGTAATGCTCCATTTAATTAGGTGGCAGCAGGTAGTTAATTGCTTTGCAGAAGTCGGAATGTGTCGGGTGAGACGAGGATGGTTTGTTGTGATCCCAATATGCAGACCACAGCGGGAGGCAGCGTGCAGGTAAAAGGTATGAATGCTTAAACCAAAAATGAACGAAAGGAAAAGGAAAAATGTAATGGCTATGCAACTGGCTACAAAGTAAACAGAAACAGAACGCTGGACGACAGCAAAAACTTACGGCGTCCACAAAGTACATCCGTGCATGACGTGACAATCAACAATGTCCACACAAAGAAGGATAGCAACAACTTAAATAGCCTTGCTTGCTAACACAAAACAGGTGCGGGGTAATATCACTCAAAGGAAAACACCATCAAAACAGGAAGGGCCACCAAAATAACAGCGCAAGACAAAAACTAAAGCACAACACAGGAAAACAGCAACAAACTCAAAATAAGTCACGACGACCTGGTGGAGTTTCATTTTTTAACATTTTCCGCTGGTGGTGTGCCTCCGGATTTTTTTATGAAAAAAATGTGCCTTGCCTCAAAAGAGGTTGAAAAACACTGTCCTTCATATTGCTGCATGGCAATGTTTGAACCTTCCTGCTAACCATTATGTAACTGAGGACTCCACCAGAAGATGTTATAAAAGAATTTACACAATATTCCAGCCAGCCAGAAAAATATGAAATTTGTGCTCGCTTGTGGTTCATCAGTAGCAAGTGAAGTGCAGAGGGTTAAAAAGGAAGCGTCCGTGTTAAAGGCCCACTGAAATGACATTGTTTTATTTAAACGGGGATAGCAGATCCATTCTATGTGTCATACTTGATCATTTCGCGATATTGCCATATTTTTGCTGAAAGGATTTAGTAGAGAACATCCACGATAAAGTTCGCAACTTTTGGTCGCTGATAAAAAAAAGCCTTGCCTGTACAGGAAGTAGCGTGACGTCACAGGCTGGATGGCTCCTCACATTTCCCCATTGTTTACACCAGCAGCGGGAGAGATTCGGACCGAGAAAGCGACGATTACCCCATTAATTTGAGCAAGGATGAAACATTCGTGGATGAGGAACGTGAGAGTGAAGGACTAGAATGCAGTGCAGGACGTATCTTTTTTCGCTCTGACCGTAACTTAGGTACAAGCTGGCTCATTGGATTCCACACTCTCTCCTTTTTCTATTGTGGATCACGGATTTGTATTTTAAACCACCTCGGATACTATATCCTCTTGAAAATGAGAGTAGAGAACGCGAAATGGACATTCACAGTGACTTTTATCTCCACGACAATACATCGGTGAAGCTCTTTAGCTACTGAGCTAACGTGATAGCATCGTGCTCAAATGCAGATAAAAACAAAATAAATAAATCCCTGACTGGAAGGATAGACAGAAGATCAACGATACTATTAAACCGTGGACATGTAAATACACGGTTAATAATTTCCAGCTTGGCGAAGCTTAAAAATGCTGTTGCTAACGACGCCATTGAAGCTAACTTAGCAACGGGACCTCACAGAGCTATGATAAAAACATTAGCGCTCCACCTACGCCAGCCAGCCCTCATCTGCTCATCAACACCCGTGCTCACCTGCGTTCCAGCGATCGACGGAAGGACGAAGGACTTCACCCGATCATCCGTGCGGTCGGCGGCTAGCGTCGGATAACGTCGGCTAGTGCGTCTGCTATCCAAGTCAAAGTCCTCCTGGTTGTGTTGCTGCAGCCAGCCGCTAATACACCGATCCCACCTACAACTTTCTTCTTTGGAGTCTTCATTGTTCATTAAACAAATTGCAAAAGATTCACCAACACAGATGTCCAGAATACTGTGGAATTTTGCAATGAAAACAGAGCTTTTTTGTATTGGATTCAATGGTGTACCAATACTTCCGTTTATTTAGTGACGTCACTCGCATACGTCATCATACATAGACATTTTCAACCGGAAGTTTAGCGGGAAATTTAAAATGGCACTTTATAAGTTAACCCGGCCGTATTGGCATGTGTTGCAATGTTAAGATTTCATCATTGATATATAAACTATCAGACTGCGTGGTCGCTAGTAGTGGCTTTCAGTAGGCCTTTAATTGCCCGTTAAAAAAATGAGTGCCGTTATCGAAATGTATAGTTAACGCTTGATCGGGGTATTTATTGATTAAACAAACACAAAGCGAGAGCAACGGGGAAGTGCTCTGACTGGACAGACTGTAAAGGAAACAAAACGCAGTGCTGGAACACAGCAAAAACACTCACAAGAAATGTGAAGCAGATGGCGTCCACAAAGTATGTGCGCACTTGAGCTCAGCATGGAAAGAATCGTCGACCGTGACCAGTGAATAACGTCCCGACAACAAATGTTGTCGCGAGCTCAACTTATATCGTGCTAATTACAAACAGAAAACAGGTGAGGGGGAAAAGTGCTCAAGGGCAGGCGTAAAGCTGCTGCAGGAAAGGGGAAACAGGAAGTGAAAAAAACCACAAAATAAGAGCGCAAGATAGGAACTAAAACTACACCCAGAAAATTACCAATACACTCAAAATAAGGCACGGCGTGGTGTGACAAGGCGATCCGAAATAAACAAAAACAGGCCAAAAAGTGGGTTTTTGACTCCTTTCAGTGGTGATGAATAATAATGGAAATGTACAGTTTACTAATAAGTGGACATTTCACTTACCCAGTCTCTGGAGACCAAACTGTCCAAAGCCTTTCCCACGGACAAATCCTTGGTACACAAACGAGTTGGAGGAAGAGATGTAGGACACCTACCAAGTGAGGGAAAAAATAGTCAAATTGAGTGTGTGTGTGTGTGTGTGTGTGTTCTTGTATTTCTACCCTTCTTGAGACACCAATTAAGGAAAAGTAGCTTCCATATGAGGAGGTGTGAACAAGTGATGACATAAATCATGGTCCCAATAACATTGCATCTAATAGAGAATGTCTCATTTGCACCCCTGCTGGTGAAATCTATCAACATTAGGGTGGTCCCAAAAAGGAGGGATTTTTTAAATTGACTCTGTTGCAAGTCTTGTGGATTCTGTGTAACTTGTTTGTGTGTGCTATGGCTATTGAGGTTTTTTTTTTCTCCAGATCTCAGTCTGGACCCCCTCCCTGAATATTTTTTTACTCATCCCCCTCCCCCACCAATGTTTACCTGTTTCCAACCTTTGCTCCCCCTCTGGCCAACATATGTAATAACAAGTGTGTGTAGGAAATTGACATGCGCCCCCTTTGGCCAATTTTTTTTAAAAATTTTTAATGAAATAAATATGTAGACATACTGTAATAACTTGAAGTAAATAATGAAGATTAAAAAACAATTACAAACAAAAAATAAATAAATGAACTAAAAGCAGTCTTTCTCACAATGTGTCGACTTTTTTCTTATAAAATTGGGAACAATTTGTCATATTCTTTCTGTTTCTATAATATTGCAATATTTTCTTGTAAAATTATTACTTTTTTATGTAAAACTATGACTTTTTATTACAAAATGGTGACATTTGTCCTATAAAATTCTGACTTTTATCACAATATTGCCAAATTTTTGTTGTTGTTCTTGTAGAATAGGGGACATTTTTTGAGTAAAATTGTGACTTTTGTCATCATTTTGCCAAGTAAATTTCCGATTATTATTATAATATTGCCAAAAATATTTAAGTTTTCTTATATAATTGTGACTTTTGTCGCGTAAAATGACGACTCTTTTCATAAACTTGCTAAAATGTTACGCTTTTTCTTGTAAACTTGTGACTTGTTATTGAGTAAAATTCCAACTTTTGTCATAATATTGCACAAAACTAAAAGCTTACCCTTTTTTATATTCGCATAGTATGTATATATTATTAATGTTGTAAATACAAATCTTTATATATCTAGAAAGGGTGGTCCTAAAGAGGTAGGCATTTATCTCAGGTCTCAAGAAGGTAACAAATACAAGAATGTGTGTGTGTGTGTGTGCGCGTGTATTCTTATATTTCTACCCTTCTTGAGACACCAACAAGGAAAAGTACCTTCCATATGAGGAGGTGTGAATAGTAAATGGGTTGTACTTGTATAGCGCTTTTCTACCTTTTTTTTTAAGGAACTCAAAGCGCTTTGACACTATTTCCACATTCACACACACATTCACACACTGATGGTGTGAACAAGTGATGACATAAATCATAGTCCCAATAACATTGCATCTAGTAGAAAATGTCTCATTTGCACCCCTTGTGGTGAAATCTATCAAAATTAGGGTAGTCCCAAAAAGGAGGGATTTTTTAAATTGACTCTGTTGCAAGTCTTGTGTATTCTTTGTAACGTGTTAGTGTGTGCTATGGCTGATAAGTTTTTTCCCCCAGATCTCAGTCTGGACCCCCTCCCAGTCCAGCCGTAGGCTGAATATTTTTTTACTCACCCCCCCCCAAATGAACTAAAAGCAGTCTTTTTCTCAGTGTGTCGACTTTTTTCTTATAAAATTGGGAACAATTTCTCATATTCTTTCAGTTTCTGTAACATTGCAATATTTTCTTGTAAAAAGATTACTTTTTTATGTAAAATGATTACTTTTTATTGCAAAATGGTGACATTTGTCCTATAAAATTCTGACTTTTATCACAATATTGCCAATTTTTTTTGTTGTTCTTGTGGAATAGGGGACATTTTTCGAGTAAAACTGTGACTTTTGTCATCATTTCGGCAAGTGAATTTCCGAATGTTATTATAATATTGCCAACATTTTAAAGTTTTCTTATAAAATTGTGACTTTTGTCGAGTAACATTACGACTCTTTTCATAATATTGCCAAAATGTTACGCTTTTTCTTGTAGACTTGTGACTTGTTATTGAGTAAAATTCCAACTTTTATCATAATATTGCACAAAACTAAAAGCTTACCCTTTTTTATATTTGCATAGTATGTATATATTATTAATGTTGTAAATACAAATCTTTATGTATCTAGAAAGGGTGGTCCTAAAGAGGTAGGCATTTATCCGAGGTCTTAAGAAGGTAACAAATACAAGAATGTGTGTGTGTGTGTATGTGTGTGTGTGTGTGTGTGTGTGTGCGCGTATTCTTATATTTCTACCCTTCTTGAGACACCAACAAGGAAAAGTACCTTCCATATGAGGAGGTGTGAATGGTAAATGGGTTGTACTTGTATAGCGCTTTTCTACCTTTTTTTTTAAGGAACTCAAAGCGCTTTGACACTATTTCCACATTCACACACTGATGGTGTGAACAAGTGATGACATAAATCATAGTCCCAATAACATTGCATCTAATAGAGAATGTCTCATTTGCACCCCTTGTGGTGAAATCTATCAAAATTAGGGTAGTCCCAAAAAGGAGGGATTTTTTAAATTGACTCTGTTGCAAGTCTTGTGTATTCTTTGTAACTTGTTAGTGTGTGCTATGGCTGATAAGTTTTTTCCCCCAGATCTCAGTCTGGACCCCCTCCCAGTCCAGCCGTAGACTGAATATTTTTTTACTCACCGCGCCCCCTAAATGAACTAAAAGCAGTCTTTTTCTCAGTGTGTCGACTTTTTTCTTATAAAATTGGGAACAATTTCTCATATTCTTTCAGTTTCTGTAACATTGCAATATTTTCTTGTAAAATGATTACCGTAATTTCCGGACTATAAGCCGCACCTGACTATAAGCCGCACCAGCTAAATTTAGGGGAACATACAGATTGCTCCATATATAAGCCGCACCCGACTATAAGCCGCAGGGTTTTGATGTGTAATTAGCGTAGTATATAGGGGTTCCTGCTACCACGGAGGGGATTGTCGGGACAGAGATGACTGTTTGGGAACGCAAAGCGTCCCATTTATTAACAATAAATCTTTCAATCATTCAATCAAACTTTCACATCTTTGACATGGCGAACAGCATTCGTGCAGAGTACAAATAATACAACGGTGCAAAGTAATACAAAGTGCTCGCCTGTACGTTATCAAAATAAGCAGCCTACCGGTATATGAAAAGTCAGTCTTTAATCATTGTGTCATCGTCTTCCTCCTGCGTACTAAAACCACCGAAATCCTCTTCGTCGGTGTCGGAGAAGAACAGGCCGTAAATAAGCCGCACCCGTGTATAAGCCGCAGGGACCAGAACGAGGGGAAAAAGTAGCGGCTTATAGTCCGGAAATTACGGTACTTTTTTATGTAAAATGATTACTTTTCATTGCAAAATGGTGACATTTGTCCTATAAAATTCTGACTTTTATCACAATATTGCCAATTTTTTTTGTTGTTCTTGTGGAATAGGGGACATTTTTCGAGTAAAACTGTGACTTTTGTCATCATTTCGCCAAGTACATTACCGGAATGTTATTATAATATTGCCAACATTTTAAAGTTTTCTTATAAAATTGTGACTTTTGTCGAGTAACATTACGACTCTTTTCTTAATATTGCCAAAATGTTACGCTTTTTCTTGTAAACTTGCGACTTATTGAGGAAAATTCCAACTTTTATCATAATATTGCACAAAACTAAAAGCTTACCCTTTTTTATATTTGCATAGTATGTATATATTATTAATGTTGTAAATACAAATCTTTACATATCTAGAAAGGGTGGGTATTTATCGGAGGTCTCAAGAAGGTAACAAATACAATGTGTGTGTGTGTGTGTGTGTGTGTGTGTGTGTGTGTGTGTGTGTGTGTGTGTGTGTGTGTGTGTGTGTGTGTGTGTGTGTGTGTGTGTGTGTGTGTGTGTGTGTGTGAGTACTGGTTACCATGGTGATGATTCAACAGACGTTTTAATGAAAGACAAAACTACATCAAGAGTGACAAGGAAGGTATCATGCAAGTTCCCCTGAGCGTGTCCTTACGTGTCCATCCAGGGCCCAGTTGTCCAGTTTGAACTTGTTGACGAAGATCTCCACGGGACCTCGGATCTGGTGGACCTGGAGTAGCAGCTGGGCTTCTTCTCTCTTGTACGTACCTGCAAGACAGGCGTGGATAAGACGAGGCGGCCACGCACGTACAGCACAATGCAGTCGGAAGGTGGGTTCATATGCCCCCGGTCGTCGCGGTTTACCCGACACATGAAACGTGACACATTTGCGGGTCGCACTATTGACTTTAGTAGAGTGTGGAATATCTTCAAATGTGTTTTGTGGCAAGTCCAACTTTGACCACAACGTCAGTTGCTATGGAGAGTGGCACTTTCCATCATTTTCAGCAGACCAGTGCAAAAATGTATAACCTAAAGCCACTAAATTTTTCCGAACCCAGCGGCTTATAAAACGAGGAGGCTGATTTTTCTTCGCTGACGAATAGTTTTACAATAAAACCAAGCAAAGACGCTGAAAAGGTGTGTTATTGTTAGTGCTATCCTTCTGTTTAGACCTTTTAACTGGAAGGACAAGTGTTCGTTCTGTGTTCTTGGCCGTCCATAGCGTTTCTACTCTATTCTTCACTCCAAGGAACGTTTCTAAAATGTGCAACGCAACTAAAACTATTCATACTTACTAAACCGTCCCATGTGTGGTGTCTGTAGGCGAGTTTTCATGCATATTTGTGCGTGCTATAGTAATGTAATGAAACTAGCCTCGTTAGCGTTAGCTAATATGCTAACATGTTTACTAGCGTCGGTGTTGGTATGGCATCCTTTTTGTATTGTAAATTCACCAAAACATCACTGTAGAGTTATTGAGTCTGTTTAGCTGTTTGGAGGGCTAACTTCCACAGCCAGTGGGTCCATGAGGACGACTTCTGTTTTGTTTGATCATCCGTTTTACTGCCGTGTTGCAGGCACTGTTTGGAGACAATTAAAGTATGTAAATAAACATTTTTACAAAATCTTTCTGCGTAAATAACTACCCGCAACATATATTCCTGCGGTTTACAGTCCGGCACGGCTAATATATGGATGCGCTTTATAGTCCGGGAAATACCTTAACCCTCTGACTCCACCCAGGAAAATGTCCACATGAATCTCTTTCTTACTGTTTACTTGTGTGTGATACCATGTGCGATACAAGCAGTCCTGTAGTATTTACTTGTGTGTGATATCATGTGCGATACAAGCAGTCCTGCAGAGTATTTACTTGTGTGTGATATCATGTGCGATACAAGCAGTCATGCAGCGTGTTTACTTGTGTGTGATATCTTGTGCAATACAAGCAGTCCTGCAGCCTGTTTACTTGTGTGTGATATCACATGCAATACAAGCAGTCCTGCAGCATATGTACTTGTGTGTGATACTATGTGCGATACAAGCAGTCCTGTAGTGTTTACTTGGGTGTGATATCATGTGCGATACAAGCAGTCCTGCAGAGTATTTACGTGTGTGTGATATCATGTGCGATACAAGCAGTCATGCAGCGTGTTTACTTGTGTGTGATATCATGTGCAATACAAGCAGTCCTGCAGCCTGTTTACTTGTGTGTGATATCACATGCAATACAAGCAGTCCTGCAGCATATGTACTTGTGTGTGATACTATGTGCGATACAAGCAGTCCTGTAGTGTTTACTTGGGTGTGATATCATGTGCGATACAAGCAGTCCTGCAGAGTATTTACGTGTGTGTGATATCATGTGCGATACAAGCAGTCATGCAGCGTGTTTACTTGTGTGTGATATCATGTGCAATACAAGCAGTCCTGCAGCCTGTTTACTTGTGTGTGATATCACATGCAATACAAGCAGTCCTGCAGCATATGTACTTGTGTGTGATACCATGTGCGATACAAGCAGTCCTGTAGTGTTTACTTGTGTGTGATATCATGTGCGATACAAGCAGTCCTGCAGAGTATTTACTTGTGTGTGATATCATGTGCGATACAAGCAGTCATGCAGTGTGTTTACTTGTGTGTGATATCAAGTGTAATACAAGCAGTCCTGCCGCATGTTCACTTGTGTGTGATACCATGCGCGATACAAGCATTCCTGTAGTGTTTACTTGCGTGTGATATCATGTGCGAAAGAAGCAGCCCTGCAGCGTGTTTACTTGTGTGTGATATCACAAGCGATAGAAGCAGACCCGCAGTGTTTACTTGCGTGTGATATCATGTGCAATAGCAGTCCTGCAGCGTGTTTACTTGTGTGTGATACCATGTGCGATACAAGCAGTCATGTAGTGTTTACTTGCGTGTGATATCATGTGCGATACAAGCAGTCCAGCAGCGTGTTTACTTGTGTGTGATATCACGTGTGCTACAAACAGTCCAGCAGCGTGTTTCCTTGTGTGTGATATCACGTGCGATACAAGCAGTCCTGCAGCATGTTTACTTGTGTGTGATACCATGTGCGATACAAGCAGTCCTGTAGTGTTTACTTGCGTGTGATATCATGTGCGATACAAGCAGTCCTGCAGAGTATTTACTTGTGTGTAATATCACGTGCAATACAAGCAGTCCTGCAGCATGTTTACTTGTGTGTGATATCATGTGCGATATGAGCAGTCCTGCCGCGTGTTTACTTGTGTGTGATATCATGTGCGATACAAGCAGTCCAGCAGCGTGTTTACTTGTGTGTGATATCACATGCGATACAAGCAGTCCTGCAGCATTTTTACTTGTGTGTGATACCATGTGCGATATAAGGATTCCTGTAGTGTTTACTTGTGTGTGATATCATGTGTGATACAAGCAGCCCTGCAGCGTGTTTACTTGTGTGTGATTTCACAGGCGATAGAAGCAGACCGGCAGTGTTTACTTGTGTGTGATATCATGTGCGATACAAGCAGTCCTGCAGCGTGTTTACCCTTGTGCGATATCTTGTGTGGTACAAGCAGTCCTGTAGCATGTTTACTTGCGTGCGATATCTTGGGCGATACAAGCAGAGTGTTTACTTGTGCAAAGCTGGACAGACAGTTAACATCTAAATGTCCTCCAATAATCTGTTTTAGGCTCATTCGGAATTTTTTTTTTTGCCAATATGAACAAGTATCAAATAATTAGGAGTTACTGATTAGTCTGTTACCGTTATCCAGTAACAGACGTGTCCGCATCATTAAACTGACTGCGTCGTGAGTCTAATTTAATGACTTATTGTAGCTACAAGGCGTCTACAAATAATGATCACTCCACTTCAATTGAAAGACAAGCCCATTCCAAATGTCTTATAATAAATACCGTAAATTCTGGACTATAAGCCACTTCTTTTTTCAAAGTCTTTAAACCCTGCGGCTTATAATACGGTGCTGCTAATTTGTGGATTTTTGCGACGCGGCCGGTTAAAAAGTAATAATAATAATAATAATAATATATTTTATTTGTAAAAAAAAGCACTTTACATTGAGCAAACAACCTCAAAGTGCTACAGTGTATTAAAATATAATAATAATAATATAATAAATAAATAAAAATAAAAACTAGAATTAGCACGCATATATCCAAAAAAAAAGGCTTTTTAAAAAAGAAGGGTTTTTAAGCCTTTTTTAAAAGCATCCACAGTCTGTGCTGCCCTCAGGTAGTCAGGGAGAGCGTTCCACAGACTGGGAGCGGCGGAGCAGAAAGCCCAGTCTCCCATTGTAAAGTAAACCCAAGTAAATAGTTAAAAAAAACAACAACAACAAAAAACACTGAATATGTGTGTTAGTGTGTGTGCTGTGACGTCATCTTTATATAAATGTAATTCACTTCACATCTTTTGGACGAGCTCACCCTTCTGTTTCGACTTAAAAAAACAACAATTTAAACCCACCGGAAGTACAGTTGCTGTTCAGCCAACGAGCTATCCATAGCGGTTTTACATCACATTTTGTCATTCATCACTCCAAGCAACGTTTGTAAGTTTTACAATATAACTAAAACAATTCTTACTTACTAAACCGTCCCATGTGTGACGTCTGTAGGAGTGTTTTCATGCATATTTGTGCGTGCTATCGTAATGTAATGACGCTAGCGTCGTTAGCATTAGCTAATATGCTAACACATTTACGAGTGTCGGTGTTAGTATTATTAACTTACAAACGGCATTCTTTTTGTATCGTTTCAGTTTCACAAATTCCTCAGTAAATTCACCATAACGTCACCGTGGAGTTATTGAGTCTGTTTAGCTGGTTGGAGAGCTAGCTTGCGCAGCTAGCGGGTCCATGACGATGACTTCTGTTTTGTTTGATCGGCTGTTTTACTGCCGTGTTACAGAAACAGTTTGGAAACAATTAAGGTATGTAAATAAACATTTACACAATATACCTGTGTAAATAACTCATTTCACAACGTATATATCTGCGGCTGATAGTCCAATGTGGCTAATATAGGAAAAAATATTTTACTTCTAAAATGTAATGGGTGCGGCTTATATTCCGGTGCGCTCTATAGTCCGAAAAATACGGTAGGTAAATTTTTTTCATACATACTATTGTTGTCTTAAAGTTAAAGTACCAATGATTGTCACACACACACGAGGTGTGGCAAAATTATTCTCTGCACCTAGTGTGTGTGTGACAATCATGGGTACTTGACCATATCACACCAACTCTCAAATCCCTTCACTGGCTTCCTGTTCCACTCAGGATTGAATTCAAAGTCTCCCTACTAACCCACCAGTGCCTCCATGGAAATGCCCCCCTCTACCTCAAAGAACTACTCACCCCCAAATCCTCCACACCACACCTCCGCTCCGGACAGGCTAACCTCCTCCAACCTCCGAGGACAAAGCTACGAACAATGGGAGACCGGGCTTTCTGCTCCGCCGCTCCCAGTCTGTGGAACGCTCTCCCTGACCACCTGAGGGCACCACAGACTGTGGATGCTTTTAAAAAAGGCTTAAAAACCCTTCTTTTTAAAAAAGCCTTTTTTTTTTTAGATATATGCATACTAGTTTTAGCTATTTGGCTGTTCTAGTTTTTATTTTTATTTATTATCTTTTTATTTTTATTTTTTATTTTATTATTACTATTTTTTATTTTTTTAATACACTGTGGCACTTTGTGGTTGTTTACTCAATGTAAAGTGCTTTTTTTTTTTACAAATAAAATATATTATTATTATTATTATTATTACTTTAACTTAATGAGTAATTTCACTTGATCAATCTACAAAACAATAAAAGTATGTTTCACGATTCGTGCTGTTATCACATTGGATTAGTATCGGTATAGGCGACAATATGTATAAAGGTGAAACATCTGGTTGACTGGTGCAGAACCAAAAACCTGGTCCTGAACGTCGACAAGACCAAGGAGATCATTGTCGACTAGTCCAGCCACACTCCACTCTTCATCAACGGCACAGCAGTGGAGATGGTAAGCAGCACCAAGTTCCTGGGGGTGCAGATAACTGACAATATGACCTATGCAAAGTTGGAGCGCCTCAGACACGTTCCGGGATTCGGACAAGGTGCATCCAAGTTCTGTTTAACTTTTGAGTCAAACGACGGTTGCGCAACTTTTTGGCAGCGGCGCAGGTGGTGTTCCGCAACAAAAGAGCAGCGATCCCACGAGGCTCGGCGGGATTTTTCCAAGAGTGTTGTGACAATATTAGGGGGAGAGAAGTGATGAGCCTTTGCTTTTTCGGCTAACGCAAATTTGCATTTTAATGATTGCAGCTGCGCGGCGAGTATGCCACAGGGAGCGTGTAAAATGTGTTGTCTTCCATCACGGCGGCAATAACCTGCATCACGCATTGATTTCTTGCTCCTCGTCCTCACATGAAATCACCTCAGCCCGGCCGGGAGCCAACAAGTTCCAACACAAAGTGAAAGTCACGACAAGAAGTGGTTTCTCTTTTGTGCACCAACCGGCCAGTTTGAGCTCCACGCCGCTCTGGTCCAGGAGCGTCCCGTTCACGCGGTTGCTGAAGGGCTCGAAGGCGGTGATGCTGAGCATGGCCGGCTGCTTCTTCCCCAAGTACTCGTAGGAGCCCCGCCAGAGAGAGTTCTTGGCAAACACACCGCCTGGGACTGAGGGGACGAGCATGGAGGGGGGCGGGAGTGACAGGTAGAAAAGTAAGTGGCAAAGTTATTATTGGTGCTGTTGCGTCTCCTCCCTCCCTGCTCAATGGAAAAACAACATCTGAGGGAGAAAGACACTTTACTTTTAATACATGCGCATATTTAGACATCACAGAGAACATTTATTATGGGCCTGCTGCAATGCTAGCTCACATTTACACCTGGGCTAATTAGCAGTGAATGGGCACTTGCAATGCAAGCAGCCCATATTATTATTGCGCATACTTCAAACTTTATTATTATTATGGGCCTGCTGCAATGCCAGCGCCCATTCGCTGCTACAGCAGTGAATGTGCACATGCAATGCAAGCAGCCCATATTATTATTGCTCATACTGCAAACGTTATTATTATGGGCCTGCTGCAATGCAAGCTGCCCATATTATTATTGCTCATACTGCAAACTTTATTAATATGGGCCTGCTGCAATGCTAGCACCCATAATATTATTGCTCATACTGCAAACTTTATTATTATGGGCCTGCTGCAATGCAAGCAGCCCATATTATTATTGCTCATAATGCAAACTTTATTATTATGGGCCTGCTGCAATGCAAGTGCCCATTCACATGCTGCTAAGCAGCAGTGAATGGGCACTTGCAATGCAATCAGCCCATATTATTATTGTGCATACTTCAAACTTTATTATTATTATGGGCCTGCTGCAATGCCAGCACCCATTCACTGTTACAGCAGTGAATGTGCGCTTGCAATGCAAGCAGCCCATATTATTATTGCTCATACTGCAAACTTTATTACTATGGCCCTGCTGCAATGCAAGCGCCCATTAACATGCTGCAAGCAGCAGTGAATGGGCGCTTGTAATGCAAGCAGCCCATATCATCATTGCTCATACTGCAAACTTTATTATTATTATGGGCCTGCTGCAATGCCAGCGCCCATTGTGAATGGGCACTTGCAATGCAGGAAGCCCATATTATTATTGTGCATACTTCAAACTTTATTATTATTATGGGCCTGCTGCAATGCCAGCACCCATTCACTGTTAAAGCAGTGAATGTGCGCTTGCAATGCAAGCAGATAGTATTATTACTGCTCATACTGCAAACGTTATTATTATGGGCCTGCTGCAATGCAAGTGCCCATTCACGTGCTGCAAGCAGCAGTGAATGGGCACTTGCAATGCAAGCAGCTCATATTATTATGGTGCATACTTCAAACTTTATTACTATTATGGGCCTGCTGCAATGCAAGCGCCCATTCACATGCTGCAAGCAGCAGTGAATGGGCGCTTGTAATGCAAGCAGCCCATATTATTATTGCTCATACTGCAAACTTTATTAGTATTATGGGCCTGCTGCAATGCCAGCGCCCATTGTGAATGGGCGCTTGTAATGCAAACAGCCCATATTATTATTGCTCATACTGCAAACTTTATTATTATTATGGGCCTGCTGCAATGCCAGCGCCCATTGTGAATGGGCACTTGCAATGCAAGAAGCCCATATTATTATTGTGCATACTTCAAACTTTATTATTATTATGGGCCTGCTGCAATGCCAGCACCCATTCACTGTTAAAGCAGTGAATGTGCGCTTGCAATGCAAGCAGCTAGTATTATTATTGCTCATACTGCAAACTTTATTATTATGGGCCTGCTGCAATGCAAGCGCCCATTCACATGCTGCAAGCAGCAGTGAATGGGGTTCACAGCATTCGTCACACTTGAAGTGAAGGATGAGGCAAAAATACAACCTTAACTGTATTCGTATAACAAAACACCACAGATTGAACCACATGATGCCATAAATGTGCAGGGAAATGAGTGTTTCCATGGTGACCGCTGGGAAACAGGCAACATTCTCATTTTAAAAGAGCGGTTTGTGTGGTTAGCAATTGTACACACAGTCTAGACCACCAGAACCACGCCCACTACAAGTAGAAACAGGTGTTAGGATCTTAGTAGACCAGGAACTTAGTGTAATAATGTATGGGGTTATAACAGCCAGTGCAAAATGCACAGTCAGCAAAGATGCTCGCTAGAAACAACAATTGGAAAAACTTATCTTACATGCCAGAAAAAAAACAAAAAAAAACTTACCCGGTAATTTAGAAGGAGGCTCTTGCACGGTTCCCACTGGGCTCTTACCACTCGGACGGTTATCGGCTGGGGAGCGCATAACAAAACAATATCAAGCAAAGAAGTCGTTTGTGGGGCAGGTTCATCTTGACTTTGAACACACAAGCTCAAGGAGGAGACCATTAGTGCACCCCTGAGGGCCCTCAGAACATTAAAGCCCCTTCAGGACCGTGAGTCAGACACACTTCTGAGAGACAAACTTCAATAATGTCGCACAGGAGAAGTGTGTGCATACCAAGACAGGTGTAGGAGCTGGCAAACATGGGGGTGTGTGCATACCAAGACAGGTGTAGGAGCTGGCAAACATGAGGTGTGTGTGCATACCAAGACAGGTGTAAGAGCTGGCAAACATGGGGGTGTGTGCATACCAAGACAGGTGTAAGAGCTGGCAAACATGGGGGTGTGTGCATACCAAGACAGGTGTAAGAGCTGGCAAACATGGGGGTGTGTGCATACCAAGACAGGTGTAAGAGCTGGCAAACATGGGGGTGTGTGCATACCAAGACAGGTGTAAGAGCTGGCAAACATGGGGGTGTGTGTGCATACCAAGACAGGTGTAGGAGCTGGCAAACATGGGGTGTGTGTGCATACCAAGACAGGTGTAGGAGCTGGCAAACATGGGGGTGTGTGCATACCAAGACAGGTGTAGGAGCTGGCAAACATGGGGGTGTGTGCATACCAAGACAGGTGTAGGAGCTGGCAAACATGGGGGTGTGTGCATACCAAGACAGGTGTAGGAGCTGGCAAACATGAGGTGTGTGTGCATACCAAGACAGGTGTAAGAGCTGGCAAACATGGGGGTGTGTGCATACCAAGACAGGTGTAAGAGCTGGCAAACATGGGGGTGTGTGCATACCAAGACAGGTGTAAGAGCTGGCAAACATGGGGGTGTGTGCATACCAAGACAGGTGTAAGAGCTGGCAAACATGGGGGTGTGTGCATACCAAGACAGGTGTAAGAGCTGGCAAACATGGGGGTGTGTGTGCATACCAAGACAGGTGTAGGAGCTGGCAAACATGGGGTGTGTGTGCATACCAAGACAGGTGTAGGAGCTGGCAAACATGGGGGTGTGTGCATACCAAGACAGGTGTAAGAGCTGGCAAACATGGGGGTGTGTGTGCATACCAAGACAGGTGTAGGAGCTGGCAAACATGAGGGTGTGTGTGCATACCAAGACAGGTGTAGGAGCTGGCAAACATGGGGGTGTGTGTGCATACCAAGACAGGTGTAAGAGCTGGCAAACATGGGGGTGTGTGTGCATACCAAGACAGGTGTAGGAGCTGGCAAACATGGGGTGTGTGTGCATACCAAGACAGGTGTAGGAGCTGGCAAACATGGGGTGTGTGCATATCAAGACAGGTGTAGGAGCTGGCAAACATGGGGTGTGTGCATATCAAGACAGGTGTAGGAGCTGGCAAACATGGGGTGTGTGCATACCAAGACAGGTGTAGGAGCTGGCAAACAAGGGGGGTGTGTGTATACCAATATAGGTGTAGGAGCTGGCAAACATGAGGGTGTGTGTACATACCAAGACAGGTGTAGGAGCTGGAAAACATGGGGTGTGTGCATACCAAGACAGGTGTAGGAGCTGGCAAACAAGGGGGGTGTGTGTATACCAATATAGGTGTAGGAGCTGGCAAACATGAGGGTGTGTGTACATACCAAGACAGGTGTAGGAGCTGGCAAACATGGGGTGTGTGTGCAATACCAAGACAGGTGTAGGAAGCTGGCAAACATGGGGTGTGCGTGCATACCAAAACAGGTGTAGGAGCTGGCAAACATGGGTGTGTGTGTGTGCATACCAATATAGGTGTAGGAGCTGGCAAACACGAGGGTGTGTGTGCATACCAAGACAGGTGTAGGAGTTGGCAAACATGGGGGTGTGTGTGCATACCAATATAGGTGTAGGAGCTGGCAAACATGAGGGTGTGTGTGCATACCAAGACAGGTGTAGGAGCTGGCAAACATGGGGGTGTGTGTGCATACAAAGACAGGTGTAGGAGCTGGCAAACATGGGGTGTGTGCATACCAAGACAGGTGTAGGAGCTGACTAACATGGGGGTGTGTGTGCATACCAAGACAGGTGTAGGAGCTAGCAAACGTGTGTGCATACCAAGACAGGTGTAGAAGCTGACTAACATGGGGGTGTGTGTGCATACCAAGACAGGTGTAGGAAGCTGGCAAACGTGTACATACCAAGACAGGTGTACGGGAGGTAGTTTATGAGGTAGTTTATTATTAGAGCTGCCTGTCCGTCACTGCGCCCGAAGGTGCTCTTAAACGGCATGGCCACTTTCTCTCACACATCCACTCCTAATGGCACACCATCACTTTCCTCGCTGCTTCGGGATGGCTACCTTTCACTTTTCAATCCATGCGGTACCAAGTACCAATTTGGGATACTTGTGGGCGTGTTCAAATGTGTCAATAAATGTTAATAGTCGAAAAGAATACAAACGAGCATTTAAGAGTGAGCTGTGCTGCACAGTTATATTGTTTTCTTACACGTCTTGGTCTCATTTGCAAGTACTGTACTGTATTATATTATATAGGAGACTTTGGATGCCAGGGGTGTCAAAGTCAAGGCCCGCGGGTCAGGTCCGGCCCGTGAATGAATGATCTATGGCCGACCCCCGCGCGAGGCCGTTAAATGACCTATGGCCGGTACCAAACTGGCTACCCATCCCTGCTTTGTGCTGCAACTCATCTTTACACGCGTCAACCCTGCATACTTTCAAAAATGGGACCGTGCCATCAAGTGTCTGCAGTTGTATTTGTCCGTCTAAACTTGAGGCAAACACTTAGCGAGTCCATTTGTCTGCTGGAACTTGTTAACGCGGCCCCGTCGTTGATACTCCTGCTTAGCCAATCAATGGGAAGCGAGCGCGGTTCTAATCAGGTTTTGTCCTGGTGCTAATGTTGCAGAGCCTGCTTGCTGTGCACTTGTGTGGAGTGTAATTGTGTGATGGATGGACCTTCCTACCCTGGCATGTGTCTGACTGTAAGCAGCTGTTAACGGAGGTATTCATCAGCATTAGGCCACGCTTCGACACAAACAGTGCAGGGAACACTGTGCGTTGTCTAAACCTGGATTTTGTCTTGTTGGTTCGGGATTTTGTCTTGTGAAGACTTTTGCATAATGAAGTAATGGAAGAATCATGAGCATGCACTATATTGCCTAAAGTATTTGGCCACCTGCCTTGACTTGAAGTGCCATCCCATTCCTAACCCATAGGGTTCAATATGATGTGGGTCCACCTTTTGCAGCTATTACAGCTTCAACTCTTCTGGGAAGGCTGTCCACAAGGTTGCGGCGTGTGATTATAGGAATTTTCGACCATTCTTCCAAAAGCGCATTGGTGAGGTCACACACTGATGTTGGTGGAGAAGGCCTGGCTCTCAGTCTACGTTCTAATTCATCCCAAAGGGTTCAAGTCAGGACTCTGTGCAGGCCAGTCAAGTTCATCCACACCAGACTCTGTCATCCATGTGTAACGCAGGTGTCAAATTCATACCTTTTTGAGTTTGACTGGTATGCTCTTGCTTGCTATTTACTCTTTGAGCGCTGTGCGTGCTTCCTGGTCACGTGACCACCGCGGTCCAATTGGCTGGGCTTATAAGCCGGTAGCGGGAAGTGGCCAGCAGACAGACCGATTGTATGCTCGATGTAGGTTTTTATTCTCGTTTTCACCTGAAATATTGTGCTGACTGAGTATAAACTAAAATGCCTAATTTGTAACTTTATAGAGCGCCGGAGTTTTTTCTCATTAAGCTGTGTGTGACTGTAGAAGAGTTGGTGAGTCCATATTTATGAACATAGCACCTTTAGCATTTATCTTTCTTCGATTGTTTTCATTGCAACAGTCTTTGTAGCATATTCTCAATCGTCCATATACAAGGTTTATGATTTAAACCTTTGATAACTATTTGTGTATTGAATGTACTTTTAAATGTGTTTTGATAATAAGCACGTTTAGTGCACTGACTGCTTTGTATAGGTCGGGGGTCGGCAACCCGCGGCTCTAGAGCCGCATGCGGCTCTTTAGCGCCGCCCTAGTGGCTCTCTGGAGATTTTTAAAAAACGTATGAAGAATGGAAAAAGATGAGGGGAAAAAAATCTATTTTTTTGTTTAGTATGGTTTCTGTAGGAGGACAAACATGACACAAACCTCCCTAATTGTTATAAAGCACACTGCTTATATTAAACATGCTTCACTGATTCCAGTATTTGGCGAGCGCCGTTTTGTCCTACTAATTTTGGCGGTCCTTGAACTCACCGTATAGTTTGTTTACATGTATAACTTTCTCCGACCATCTAGGACGTGCTTTATGCCACTTTTTTTCTGTCTCATTTTGTCCACCACACTTTTAACGTTGTGCATGAATGCACAAAGGTGAGTTTTGTTGATGTTATTGACTTGCGTGGAGTGCTAATCAGACATATTTGGTCACTGAATGACTGCAAGCTAATCGATGCTAACATGCTATTTAGGCTAGCGATATGTACATATTGCATCATTATGCCTCATTTGTAGCTATATTTGAGCTCATTTAGTTTCCTTTAAGTCCTCTTAATTAAATGTATATCCCATGACACATGTAATATGGCTTTTAATTTTTTGCGGCTCCAGACAGATTTGTTTTTGTATTTTTGGTCCAATATGGCTCTTTCAACATTTTGGGTTGCCGACCCCTGGTATAGGTCATATTTATGCTGCTAATAGTTATTTTGGCATTTTTTGCATATTGTGATTCTGACATGTTATTGATTTGTATTGTACAATATTGAGGAAAGAACTAGAACATATTCTGGATACTTTATAATACAATTAGATATTTTGTGTACACATGGATTTATAAGAATGTTCCTGGCTCTTACACAGGCCAGGCTTCTCTTTTTTTGATGGCGAGCTAAAGAAAGGAGCATCTAGTCCAAGGATTGTTCTTGGAAGATTCCAGCCAGGAACCCAACCACCTGTTCTGTCTGGCGGGTAGGAGGCTCTCGAGCCGACCCTTTACATTTTTTTCCATCTCTAACCTGCAGTACATGGACTGTACTGCCATCCTTTTTTTTTCAAGAGCTCTAAGTCTGAACTGAGATTTATTCAGATCCAGAGGCATTAATTAATGGAATTATAATTGTATATACACTACCGTTCAAAAGTTTGGGGTCACATTGAAATGTCCTTATTTTTGAAGGAAAAGCACTGTACTTTTCAATGAAGATAACTTTAAACTAGTCTTAACTTTAAAGAAATACACTCTATACATTGCTAATGTGGTAAATGACTATTCTAGCTGCAAATGTCTGCTTTTTGGTGCAATATCTACATAGGTGTATAGAGGCCCATTTCCAGCAACTATCACTCCAGTGTTCTAATGGTACAATGTGTTTGCTCATGGGCTCAGAAGGCTAATTGATGATTAGAAAACCCTTGTGCAATCATGTTCACACATCTGAAAACAGTTTAGCTCGTTACAGAAGCTACAAAACTGACCTTCCTTTGAGCAGATTGAGTTTCTGGAGCATCACATTTGTGGGGTCAATTAAACGCTCAAAATGGCCAGAAAAAGAGAACTTTCATCTGAAACTCGACAGTCTATTCTTGTTCTTAGAAATGAAGGCTATTCCACAAAATTGTTTGGGTGACCCCAAACTTTTGAACGGTAGTGTATGTATGTAGTAACTGTTGTTTTCCAAATTACTTTTATGTTGAATGGCCATTCAACTTATTGTGTGTACATAACTACTGTCCCTCACAAATTGTCTAATACACGGCGTCAACTAAACTGCAATTTAGGCTCCGCCTTCTCTCTCCAAGTCGAAACCCTAGTCTTCTGTTCCTAGCCCATAAAACCCCATATATATTGCATTGATTTGTAGCACGTGTACTGTAGGTTACACATGTCTTTATGGACCTTGCTTTGTGCACGGGTGCACAGTCATGTTGGAGGAGGAAGGGGCCCGCTCCAAACTGTTCCCACAAGGTTGGGAGCATGGAATTGTCCAAAATGTTTTGGTATCCTGGAGCATTCAAAGTTCCTTTCACTGGAACTAAGGGGCCAAGCCCAACTCCGGAAAAACAACCCCACACCATAATTCCTCTATACCAAATTTCACACTCGGCACAATGCAGTCCGAAATGTAGCGTTCTCCTGGCAACCTCCAAACCCAGACTGGTCCATCAGATTGCCAGATGGAAAAGTGTGATTCATCAGTCCAGAGAAGGCGTCTCCACTGCTCTAGAGTCCAGTGGTGACGTGCTTTACACCACTGCATCGCACGCTTTGCATTGGACTTGGTGATGTATGGCTTAGATGCAGCTGCTCGGCCATGGAAACCCATTCCATGAAGCTCTCTGCGTACTGTACGTGGGCTAATTGGAAGGTCACATGAAGTTTGGAGCTCTGTAGCAACTGAAAGTCTTTGCACTATGCGCTTCAGCATCCGCTGACCCCTCTCTGTCAGTTTACGTGGCCTACCACTTGGTGGCTGAGTTGCTGTTGTTCCCAAACTCTTCACTTTTCTTAGAATAAAGTTGACTTTGGAATATTTAGGAGCGAGGACATTTCACGACTGGATTTGTTGCACAGGTGGCATCCTGCGACAGTTCCACGCTGGAAATCACTGAGAGCGGCCCATTCAGTCTCCATGCCTAAGTGCTTGATTTGATACACCGGGCCAAGTGATTAGGACACCTGATTGTCATCATTTGGATGGGTGGCCAAATACTTTTGGCAATATAGTGTATTTGTACCTGCACAGAGAGGTGGCTTCCCGGTCCAGCTCCCGTCGGACTTGCAGGTCCTGTGCTCTGATCCTCCAGCCAAGTAGAAGCCGGGCTGGCAGGTGTAGATCAGTGTGTAGCCCAGGGATGGCAGTTCAATAGCCCGCACGTCCGACTGGGCCGGCAGCTCCGGCTGGCTGCAGTGGTGAGCTGCAGAAATAAATAAAAATGGAGATAAAGATTAAAGGAAGAAAGGAGTGGGGTTTTCATGTGACAGGTTGGAAGGAGGCAAGGCGCAGGGAGACGGATCAGAGAAAGGGGAGAGAAAGAAGCATGATGAAGGGGAGAGCGTACACAACACATTTCATCTCCCGATTTAAGCCTGATGGGAGCTCACCGATGCACTCGGGCTGAAAACCGCTCCAAGTGAGGTTGGGCAGGCAAGTCCGGGAGACGGAGCCCTGCAGCAGGTAGCCTTTCCTGCAGCTGAAGAACACCGTGCCACTGATCTGCGAGCGGGACAGGAGAGAAATATGGCGCAGGATGCTGTTTACAATAAATGTCAAATAAAGCACACTAGCTTTATTTTAAAGCCTTCCACAATCGTGCTGTTATTCTGTCACGGCACGCGATAATGTCACCGCCATTCGCAATGAAAGTAGCAGTCGAGTGGACAAACAAGTTGCCTCCATATTGAAGTATTATCATATATATCGGATTTATGACACCGAAAGACTTCCAAAGTTTGAGAATAAATAAATACGATCCAAATATTTTGAGAGTTAACGAAGAAGCTAGTCACGTGGTCCGTGAGATAGAGGAGGAACCACAGATCCCTTCCCCATCAACAACAATGCTAAGAAATGAAGCAGACTTCGCGAGAGCCAACAACGATTACTTTGGGGGGAAAAAAATCACGATCCAGAACCTTAGATTTCTGAGCCCGAACACAAAGAGGATGAGTAATACATTTTAGAATAAATGATAATTAAATGGGTTATACTTGTATAGCGCTTTTGTACCTTCAAGGTACTCAAAGCGCTTTGACACTATTTCCACATTCACCCATTCACACACACATTCACACACTGATGGCGGGAGCTGCCATGCAAGGCGCTAACCAGCAGCCATCAGGAGCAAGGGTGAAGTGTCTTGCCCAAGGACACAACGGACGTGACTAGGATGGTAGAAGGTGGGGATTGAACCCCAGTAACCAGCAACACTCCGATTGCTGGCACGGCCACTCTACCAACTTCGCCACGCCGTGAATTATATTTATATAGCGCTTTTTCCTAGTGACTCAAAGCGCTTTTACATAGTGAAACCCAATATCTAAGTTACCTACTCAGTGGCCTAGTGGTTAGAGTGTCCGCTCTGAGATGGGTAGGTTGTGAGTTCAAACCCCGGCCGAGTCATACCAAAGACTATAAAAATGGGAGCCATTACCTCCCTGCTTGGCACTCAGCATCAAGGGTTGGAATTGGGGTTAAATCACCAAAAATGATTCCCGGGCGTGGCCACCGCTGCTGCTCACTGCTCCCCTCACCTCCCAGGGGGTGATCAAGGGTGATGGGTCAAATGCAGAGAATAATTTTGCCACACCGAGTGTGTGTGTGACAATCATTGCTACTTTAACTTTAACTTGAAGGCAGTGTGGGTGGCACTGGGAGCAGGTGGGTAAAGTGTCTTGCCTAAGGACACAACGGCAGTGACTAGGATGGCGGAAGCGTGGAATTGAACCTGGAACCCTCAAGTTTCTGGCATGGCCACTCTACCAACCGAGCTATGCCGCCCCAAGAAGCCGAGTGCTAAACGGATATAGCATTAAAAAAAAAAAAAAAAGGAAGTAATTAAAGTACCACTGATAGTCACACACACACTAGGTGTAGCAAAATTATTCTCTGCATTTGACCCATTACCCTTGATCACCCCCTGGGAGGTGAGGGGAGCAGTGAGCAGCAGCGGTGGCCACGCCCGGGAATCATTTTTGGTGATTTAACCCCCAATTCCAACCCTTGATGCTGAGTGCCAAGCAGGGAGGTAATGGCTCCCATTTTTATAGTCTTTGGTATGACTCGGCCGGGGTTTGAACTCACAACCTACCAATCTCAGGGCGGACACTCTAACTACTAGGCCACTGAGTTGTCAATTGTATGGAATATGTACTGTACTGTGCAATCTACTAATAAAAGTTTCAATCAATCGATCAAAAAGGTGCTAAACGTACAAACTAAACATAATAAAACTAACACTTACTGTAATATTTCCACTATCGCTGGGATGTTGACCAACGGGACGCTCACATAATTTCGTTTAGATGAAGAATCAATCGCAATCCTCACAAAGGGTTGAAAAAAGTTGCCGCAACTAGCATCTTTTTGGCAAACTCGGGGGATGTGAAAGTGGACCAGCCTGTCGATCCATGGCCACATTTGTCTACTAGCATGTGAGAGATGCATGGATTATAATCTAGAATTTACTTTTGCATTAGCTCACTGCTATCAATGTGCTGCTAAAATAGTCCGTCTGCGTTAGCACTTTTAATAACAATATCACTCATACTTGGTTCATTTTCAAGTCACGACATGTAAATGGTGTATTGTTGCTGCTTTCTGGACGCTTTTAGAGAGTATAATGAGCACAATAGAGGACCTTCCATCTGTTCACTATTTATTTACAATTTAGAATGCATAAAAAAAGCCAAGCATGTGTGTTCTTGTCTTACATAAGTATTAGGAATGATAAACAGCACATCCCTTTCACATTGTTGCTTATTTCCAGTGTGACTGCTCTAATAATATGGTCAGAGTGCAGAAGCGTTACTATGGTGATGTGGAATCTAAGGACATTGCCCAAGGTGTTTGGAGCGGAATATTCAAAACGGCCGACTGAATTTGTTGCATTCTGTGATGTTTAGACGGTATTTTCACATACTTTGCGGATTGTAAACACAATTAGATATGCTTTAATGGACACAATAAAACACAAATAAGCATATAAAGTCAACTTGCTATTCCACTCTACTGCTACTTTAAAACATCATCAACAAACAGACATTTATTAGGTCAATTAAGTACTGCAACAAACACCAATTCTGAAAAGGCACTGAATTACTTTTGTGGTCGATGGAATCATTAAAACACATTTATTGAGGTTTAAAAAAGTCTAAATAGTATTTAGCAACTGACAAGACTGCAGTGCTTAGTTGAGAATACAAACTTTCCTGCAACCCCCCACCCCCAAAGCTTTACAGTGTGTGTGTGTTCGTGTATTTCTACCCTTCTTGAGACATCAACAAGGAAAAGTACCTTCCACATGAGGAGGTGTGAACAAGTGATGACATAAATCATGGTCCCAATACAGAAAACCATTGCATCTAATAGAGAATGTCTCATTTGCACCCCTGGTGGTGAAATCTATCAAAATGAGGGTGGTCCCAAAAAAGAGAGATTTTTCAAATTGACTGTGTGTCGCTTTTAAAAGTGCTCCCCCTCTGGTCAACATATGAAATAACAAGTGTGTGTAAGAAATTGAAATGCGCCACCTTTGGTCAAAATTAATTTAAAAAAAAATAAAAATGAATATTTATATAGAGACATACTGTAATAACGAAGTAAATAATGAAGATTAAAAAAACAATTACCGACAAAAAAGAAAAATAATAAAAAATTAACTAAAAGCAGTTTTTTTCTCACATGTCGATTTTTTTCTTATAAAATTGAGAACAATCTCTTTTATTCTTTCTGTTTCTGTAATATTGCAATATTTTCTCCTAAAATAATTACTTTTTTATATAAAATGCATTACTTTTTAATGCAAAATGGTGACATTTGTCATATACAATTCTGACTTTTATCAAAATATTGCCAATGTTTGTGTTGTTCTTGTACAATAGTGACATTCCATCCATCCATCCATCCATTTTCGACCGCTTGTCCCTTTCGGGGTCGCGGGGGGTGCTGGAGCCTATCTCAGCTGCATTCGGGCGGAAGGCGAGGTACACCCTGGACAAGTATAGTGACATTCTTTGAGTAAAATGATGACATTTGTCATAACTTTTCCAAGTAAAATTCAGATTATTATTATAATATTGCCAAAATGTTAAAGTTTTCCTACAAAATTGCAATACCCACATTTTGTCGAGTAAAATTACGACTCTTTCCATAAAATTGCCAACATTTTAAGCTTTTCTTGTAAAATTGCGACTGCTAGTGAGTAAAATTCCAACTTTTATCACAATATTGCCAATTTTTTTGTTGTTCTTTTGTAAAATAGTGACATTTGTTGAGTAAAATTATGACTTTTGTCATAACATTGCCAAGTAAAATTCCGATTATTATTATAATATTGCCAAAATGTTAAAGTTTTCCTATAAAATTGCGATACCCAAATTTTGTCGAGTAAAATTACGACTCTTTCCATAAAATTGTCAACATTTTAAGCTTTTCTTGTAAAATTGCGACTGTTACTGAGTAAAATTCCAACTTTTATCACAATATTGCCAATGTTTTTGTTGTTCTTCTAAAATAGTTAATTTTTTTTAGTAAAATGATGACTTTTGTCATAACTGGGCCAAGCAAAATTCCGATTATTATTATAATATTGCCAACATTTTTAAGTTTTCTTATAAAATTGTGATACCCACATTTTGTCGAGTAAAATTACGACTATTTCCATAAAATTGCCAAAATGTTAAGCTTTTCTTGTAAAATTGCGACTGTTAGTGAGTAAAATTCCAACTTTTATCATAATATCACACAAATGTTCAAATTTTCTTGTAAAATTTTGACTTAAGTTGAGTAAAATTACGACTTTTATTATAATACATTTTTCGGAGGTCTCAAGAAGGTAACACGTACAAGAAAGTGTGTGTGTGTAAAAGCTGTGTGGAGAATTTACAAAGGCTTGAAATGCATATTATATTGATATAAATGATCAAATAAATATCATCCCTACTTTGTGGACATTCACCTAACACGGGGAAGGTAACTGGCATGATAATGCCGTTCTGGTGTGTTGGGTGATACCTGATAGCCTTGACTGTTGTTCTGATGACCAAAGAGAGGAGTGCTTGGGTCTATGCAGGTGGTGTGTGTGGGGTCTGGAACACAAAAATAAATAAATAAGGTAGTCTTTTTTAATGCACATCATGCATAGCAATAAATATTCTCATCATAAAAACACTGCAGGATGTAACATTGTCCTCAGTTATTGCCCACTGTGGAATGTTTATGGTGGTGAATAAAGCTTGCACAAGTCTTGACTAGTCCGATATTTGGCAATTTTGACGTATATTGGTATCGTCCTCTTTTTGTCACGGCCCGGGCGCACCCCAAAAATCTGTGCGCGGCGCTGGGCGCATCTCCAAGTGCGTTCCTGCGCGCGCGCGCCACTCCGGCTGCAGCAGGCAGCTGCTTTTCCATCAGCAATCTACACACCTGTCGCTGATGAGCTTCGTAAGCCAGTGCAAACCTGCTTTCCAGGCAGAACGTAGCGACCTGTTCCTGTACAGTAACACTCTCTCTCTCTTTGTGTTTCTCTCCCTCCGTGTTCATTGGTCTCGTTTCCCCTTGTCGTCTTCCAGCAGCGTTCCTCTGTTCCCGCGTCACGAGCTGTGTGTCTCGTTTCCCCGTCTTCCCCTCTGGTTCCCTGGCTGCCCCTCTTGGATCTCAACCTCCCGCCTGCACACGAACTTTGACGCCTTGCTCCTGCACTTGACCTCACACCTTGACACCTTTATCTTAGAGACACGTAATCAAGGTGTTTATTTTGCAGCTAAATTAACCACAACATTAGCAGCGCATGAAACATTATTTCGCTACTGGTCCCTAAAAATAATATAAAAAAACAACTTAAAGCCTCGCCTCGCTGCTTACTGACGTGTACTATTCATGTTTAGATGACTCTGACAGAAAACAAGCACCTAAATTCAGCATCGACACTACTATGTTCCAAGGGACTCCCACATTAGTAATAATTGTTTTTATTATACAGATGAACAATATAATAGCAATATTAAATGTGATAACAAATTGTCAATTATTCATTTCAATAGCAGAAGCTTGTATGCAAACTACAACAATATTAAGAACTTTTTGGAACACATCAACGAACCCTTCAAGGTGATTGCTGTCACAGAAACATGGATCGATGATAAAAAAGGAATAGATTTTGATCTGGAAGGATATGAACTAAACGACATCAACAGAACCAACAAAAATGGAGGAGGAGTAGCTGTGTACGTGATGAAGAACCTGAACTACAAAGTGGTAAAAAACATGTCATTTGCTATAGATAATATCTTAGAATGTATAACCATTGAAATATGTCAGGAAAAAAGCAAAAACATATTCATCAGTTGTATATTTAGATCACCTAAGTCAAGTATAGAAACATTTTTGTGATTACTTATGGAGTATATTGTGAATAAATTGAGAACAGGAAGTGAACAAAAGTTTTAGCAACTGTTATGTAAAGGAAAAGGGGCAGGATTAAATAAGCTCTGCTTCTTCCTACTCCTTTTCGAACATGTTGAAAAGACAAACTGGAAATTGTGATGTATCATGTTGTATGCTTGCATGTTCCAAATAAACTCAAACTCAAACTTTTACTGCAAAGGAATATCGCCTCCAAATATCGGTAATCGGCCTCCTTGACTACTAATAATCGGTATCGGCCCTGAAGAAACCGATGCCTAGTCTTGACGACACAACCAGGGACTATGAAGAGTTGCATACCTATGCAGGAGGGCTGCGTTCCGCTCCAGGTGCCGTCATCCTGGCAGTACCTGTTCGCGGAGCCGACCAGGATGAAGGGAGAATAGCAGGAAAAGGAGATGGAGGAACGGTAAGTAAAGCCTCGGTCCTCCCTTCTCCCGTGGGCGGGCAAGCCAGGGTCTCCGCAGAAAACAGCTGCAAAGACGAACAGTTACAGAACATTATTGCTGCGTTCCATTGTAGGTAGGTAGGTAGGTCTTTAATGTCATTGCACAAGTACAACGGAACTTTGCTTTCAGCACAAACCCGTTCAAGATTAGACAAACAAACAGTGTGCAGGGTTACAGAACAGGAACGCTGATAGGTCGCCACAAGGCGCCCCCGTAAATGATGGGAAAAAGGTCAACGCTGAGGAAGGATGAGTAAAAAAATACAATCTAGAGTGGAAAATAACCTCCATAGCAAAGCACATATACATATTACAACATACATCTCAAGACTTGCAACAGAGGGGAGGGAGTGGGGGCCACGGTGGCAGGCTGCAGCTCTTCAGGCGCTGCCCATCCATCCATCACCCCAAGGGATTTGCGTCAAGGGAGTTGGTTGGGGCTGGGGTACGTGTGTGTGGCGAATATTTTTTGTGGATGCATGTCTGTGTGTAAGCCTGCCGCGTGTCTCTGTTCCTCGCTAGTCAGTCCATTGACCTCGGAAGTCGGAGCTGGCCACATCCACCGAAGCTATTTCTGCGCCTGCCTTGTCTGAATATGAACAACTTGTAAGGAAATATGCACTCTTTCTGCAACCTTCACACACAGATGCTATTGCCAGCAATGTAAAGTGAATATACCACAATAAATAAATATAATTCACGCTACAGTGACGTCACCGTATGTAAACATACAACAACACGTTGCATACGACTGATTTACTGCGACAAAAAGTGATAATATTATAGAATGCATTATATAAGCGGATGCCATTGTTTACATCCGAGGGGCGTTCCGGTTTAAATTCCGACTAGGAACTCGGAAATTCAAATTCAAATGGAACGCACCATAATATCAATCAATCAATCAAGGTTTATTTATATAGCCCATAATCACAAGTGTCTCAAAGGGCTGTCCAAGCGTGAAATATCCCATCAAAAGCGTGAAATATCCCATCAATCAATCAATATCCTCTATTTAACCAGATAAAAACTCATTGAGATTAAAATATTTTTCCCAAGAGTGACCTGGCCAAGACGGCAACAACACAAAGTTAGAGAAACACATATAAGAACAACAAAAACACACCACGATTAAAAAAAAGAAATGACTTGCAAATATGAACATAAAAACATGCGATAGGCCAAAACAATGTATAAAGTGTTTCAGTAAAACAAGTACAATGCTAAATAGGAAGTTTCTCGCTCCTTTAAAATGGCCTGAAATTCCCCCAAAGTGATGAGTTCAGGAAACCTCAGATGCTTTTGTAAGTTATTCCAAGACCAAAGCTGTTTTTCCAAGATTTGTGTCGGCTCCAGGAACCAACATCCTAAATATGTCCTGCGACCTCAAGCTGCGGGGACTGTAATCTCCCCACATAAAAGAACATAAATAATGGGATCCAGACCAAGAAGTGATTTAAACAATCAAGAATATCTGCGTACTGATAAAGACGGACACTTTGTTGTTGCATATAAGGTGCAATGGTGGACAAGGTTGCCACAACCAGTAATAAAACATAAGGCACAGTGATGTACAGTATACAGTTTTTCAAAAAAGCATTCATAAAAAGTCTCCATAATCTAGCAAAGGCATAAAAATGGTCAGAATCAAGCGTTTCCTAACTTGGGTCTTGCAAACAGCATAAAACAGGCAAGTAACTGGACTACTTGGGCATAATACAACATCATTAACATTTCACATTTTTACACTGAATTTTTTTATACTGATTTTGTTTTTGTTTTTTACACTGAATTTGTTTGTTTTTTTACACTGAATTTGTATACACTGAATTTTAAAACACTGCATTTTTTTCCAATTAATTGTCAACATTTTGATTACCGTATTTTCCGCACCATAAGGCGCACCTAAAAACCTCCAATTTTCTCAAAAGCTGACAGTGCGCCTTATAATCCGGTGCGCCTTATATACGGACCAATATTGAGCCACAACAGGTCTCGCAACTACGGGATGCATAACGTAACCCCAGCCTCTACTGTAGCGTCTATTCTATGCGCCTTATTATGCGGTGCGCCTTATATATGAACAAAGTTTTAAAATAGGCCATTCGTTAAAGGTGCGCCTTATAACCTGGTGCGCCTTATAGTGCGGACAATACGGTAAATCCACAAAACTGAAACGCAAAAAATGAAGTTACATAAATGTAGGGTCCAAAAAAGCTTTGGTAATAAAGACAGAAATGAACCTCCAGACTGAGTACTGACTATAAAGCTCACTTAAAATCCTTTTTTTCCCCTCAAAACTCGACAGTGTGCCTTATAACCCGGTGCGCCTAATGTACGAAACAATTCTGGGTTTGCTTTCCGACCTCAAAGCTATTTGATTTGGTACATGGTGTAATGATAAGTGTGACCGGTAGATGGCAGTCAAACATAAGAGATACGTGTAGACTGCAATATGACTCAAGTAAACAACACCAACATTTTATATGTTCCTTTGAAAATATAGAACATTACACACGGTGCTCAAAAATCTATCAAAATGTTTTAGAACGACTTTGGTAAGCTATGAAGCCACACCGCTTGATGGATTGTACTGTGCTTCAACATAGGAGTATTATTATGGTGTGTGTATAAGGTAAGACATATTATCTGGCGTTTTGTTTCGCAATACTATGCAAAATAAACTTTTCTTACCTTCTAGTACCTGCTGATCCGTATTTGGGATCTGCATAAATCCTGAAAAATTGCGCGCGTCCGCCTTTGTAGTCCGTGGAGACGCCGTAGTCGATAAGCTTTATCTTTTTCTCCATCTTCTTGTTGTGTGACATTCATCCTCCGCTGTTGCCATTTGTAATATAAAGTAGTGTAAAGTTCTTACTTATATCTGTCAGTAAACTCGCCATGAATGCGCTAAAACATACCGGTGTAGTGTCTTTACATTATCCACTCAAGGAACTTTAGTTATTAGAGAGTTCCGGTCGGACGGTTTTTCACGGGACACATTTCTGGCGGATGAGGAGATGCTGCTCCGTTATTGATTGAAGCAAAGTCTGAATGTCATTAAAACAGTTAGCGCCATCTTTTGACACTTCTTCCACTCCCGTCCTTGCACGCTACACCGCTACAACAAAGATGACGGGGAGAAGACGCTGTCGAAGGCGAGCCACGTAAATAAGACCCGCCCACAAAATGGCGCATCCTGAAGCGACTGTCAGAAAGCGACTTGAAGATGATCTGTAAAACATCATCTATGCAACATTTTGACCAAAGAACCACCATCACATGTTAAAAAATAATAATAATATGACTCCTTTAATGCGGCCTATAATCCGGTGCACCTTATATATGAAAAAAGATCGAACATAGACCATTCATCGGCAGTGCGCCTTATAATCCGGTGCGCCCTATGGTCCGGAAAATACGGTACTTGCATGTCGTGACCATTTGGTGTTGAATGTGGCGCCACACACCTGCCGCTAAGTACAGCAAAAGGCAAACAGCACTTACGGAAGCACTGTGGTTTCTCCCCGCTCCAGTTGCCGTTGCCTTGGCAAGTTAGCACCGTGGGCAGAGACAGCTGGTAACCTTGGTAACAGGAGTAGCTGATGCTGGAGCCCCAGTTGAAGTCGGTACCCACCACCTGTCCATTAGGGATGACTGGCGGCGAGCCACACACGATCGCTGCGAGAGCGGGGAAAGCAGTGGAAGGAATACATAAGATCACATACCAGAGGTGAACACGGAATCTTACAAAGTTAGCACACCTCACGTTTTAGCAAACATTTTTAAGGGAGAATACAAAAATAATACTTCATGTTTCTATGAATGGATATTTCATGGGGTGTTAATTGTACCCAAGCGACGAAATAAATCATTTGTATGTGCATTAAGAACACATCTTTATACTACTTTAAGTTCATATTTATTTTTATGTACACAATGTTTTTATTAATAATAAAGCCTCTTTATTTACATTTAGGTTACTTCTTATGCATTTACATTACAGAAAAACATGTGAGCAGCATTTTGGACAGCAATATATTGATATTGATACTTATATATATGTGTGTGTATATATATATATATATATACTGTATATATATATATATATTAACCAAGTACTTTGTACACTCAATGAGATATGCATTGGTTGGAAAAATGATGTAAAACACGGAAGTATCAATATATATATATACATATATATATATATATATATATATACATACATAGGGATGATACTCGAAACCGGTTTTCCCGGTTGTTTGATAAGAAAAGAACCGAGTCCTTGGACTCGAATCCCTTTTTGAGAACCGGTACCCGTTATCGAGACCACTATAGTAAAGGAAAAGAGTTGGTTCTTTATTCGAATCCCGTCCCGACCAGAAATGCTCCGTGGGACATCAAAAGAAATGACGTCACGTAGCTCAGTCATTAGGCGCAGATAGCGAAAGCAGGAAAACAATGGGCGGGAAAAAGCGCTCCAAGGTGTAATAAAGTTCAAAACAAAAGGTATAATCCATCGAATAACTTTACTGAGAGATTTTAGCAGGGTAAAACACATGATGAACACTTTTACGACCAACCGGAAACATAGCAACCAGGCTAGCAACGCACCTCCTTTACGGCAGCTGTCGCAACGTTCTTAAAGCAACCGCAGTACATACATATATATACAACATATATCTCCCTTTTTTAACTTTTGTTTTTCTTTCCTTGTAAACGTTACAAAATCACACTGTAGATGTGTTGTCTGTCTAATTATAAATAATGCAGACGAGGCGTGTTGGCTGAGTTCTTGACGTTTACTTTCACAGCGTGGAAACATGCAACACTTTTCGGGGCTACCGCGCATGCTCGTCACTCCCGTTGCATGCTGGGTAGTGTAGTTGTTATATTCTCTAGCTCATAACATTTTTTCCCCCTATAAAGAAACAATGTTAACTCAATAAAGTGTATTTCTTTTTTTAGCTTTAACTTTTCATTTTTTAGCATTGTAACCACATTTGCAAACAACTTTTCTCTTCATAGAATTTTCTGTCAATAAAGAAATAAAGTGCAAAAATGTCAAAGCATCATAACAAACAGTTATGTCAAATAGCAGCAGAAGTGCACTTTTTGGAGAGCTGTATTATTTTCAGTTTTGTGCCCAAGGGACTGATTTTATTTAACACTATATTAATATTTATACACCTATAGTGATCACAGAGACAGGTTGTTTTTGTGTTACTGTATATATTTGTTTCTCTGAAAAATCCCACTTAATATACTTTGGGTAACAACAGTCAATATTTATTTATTTTATTTTATTTTTTTAGGTGAGTAACAGTAAATATTTATTTATTTATTAGATTTTATTTTTTTATTATATAATAAAAGTGAGCTTTTGTTAAACCAAATATTGTGTGGTTTTTTTCCGTATACAACAACCTATCTGGACTCGATAAGAGAATCGATAAGGAATCGGTTCGATAAGAGGATTCGATAATAGGCTCGAACTCGATAATTCCTTATCAAACATCATCCCTATACATACATATATATATATATATATACATACATATATATATATATATATATATATATATATATATATATATATATATATATATACATACACACATAGATATATATATATACACGCATATATACATACACATACAAATATATATATACACATACAAATATATATATATATACATACACATACAAACATTTACATACATACATATATACACGTATGCGTATTTACATACATACATATATACACGTATGTGTATATATATATATATATATATATATATATATATATATATATATATATATATACACAGTTATACACACATACATACATACGCATATATACATACACATACATACATATATACATGTGTGTGTATATATATATATATATATATATATATGTATATACACACATACATATATACTGTACATACGCATATATACATACATACATATATACTGTACATACGCATATATACATACATATACAAATATATATATATATACACACATACATATGCATATATACATACGCATACAAATATATACTGTATTTACACATACAAATATATATATACATACACATACATGCATATATACATATATGCAGTGTATATATATATACACACGTATGTATATATAATTATTTTTTTTTTTTAATGTATTTATTTATTCATACTTTACTAAAACAAAGTTGAGAGCCACTGCTGTAAAGTATATCCAAGTTTATTTTCCATAATATTGTCTATGAAATACATACTTAAACCTATACAATATACTTATGTACATAAGTACCTCAACTTAAGAGCTTAATAGGTTCTGTGGCGGAGCTCAACTCACAACACATAGATCTCAAATCAATGTTTCCCACTAAAATGAGTTGAAAATGATTTTAATTGGTGCCCCCACCCGAAAGAAAGCACACTTTGAACATGCCTTTAAAAATAAAAATAAACAATTCTTGATCAGAAATATTGGATGAAATATTTAAAAAATGGATACACATTGATAGTCCAGCTCATATTGACTGGTATACACAAGCTATGTAGACCAGCGTCTCTTAACCATAGGGCTGGGCTGCGAGCACCCGCTAGAGGGCCACCCACAAAAATATTTGTTTCTCAGCCGGGCTGCAACGGTACTCAGTTGCAATACACTTTTCCACCACTTGTGGCAGTAATGAGAATCGCAAACAAACAGAAGAAGTCTGGAGCTCAAGTCATAGAGAAGTTTAATAAGCGCAACAATTATGACTAAAGTGGTGAAGCTGTAGTTTCAGTTTAGTTAAGATACATACATATTAAAATTGTATTAACATTTAAAAAACAATTTTTGATGTTTTTTAATCGATTAAGAATCATTATAAATAAGAATATACCGTATTTTTCGGACTATACTGTAAGTCGCAGTATTTTTCATAGTTTGGCCGGGGGTGCGACTTATACTCAGGAGCGACTTATGTGTGAAATGATTAACACATTAGCGTCAAATATCAAATAATATTATTTATCTCATTCACGTAAGAGACTAGACGTATAAGATTTCATGGGATTTAGCGATTAGGAGTGACAGATTGTTTGGTAAACGTATAGCATGTTCTATATGTTATAGTTTTTTGAATGACTCTTAAGTTAACATACCAGGCACGTTCTCAGTTGGTTATTTATGCCTCATATAACGTACACTTATTCAGCCTGTTGTTCACTATTCTTGATTTAGTTTAAATTGCCTTTCAAATGTCTATTCTTGGTGTTGGATTTTATGAAATACATTTCCCCCAAAAATGCTACGCGACGTATACTCCGGAGCGACTTATAATCCGAAAAATACGGTATATTTTAACATATTAAAATTTTATTAAAATTTTAAAAAATCTATTTTTTATGTTTTTTAATCGATTAAGAATCGTTATAAATAAGAATATACATATTTTTTGACACCTGACTCTATAATACAAACGGTTACTTAACATGTGATGCGTTCACTTACTTTTATGAGATACGGTATTGTCACTAGGTAGTAACAGCCCTTTGAGACACTTGTGATTTAGGGCTATATAAATAAACATTGATTGATTGATTGATTGATAGTAGTGCGCAACTTTACCTTTGCAAAGAGGTTTGGTGGCGTTCCAGGTGCGGTCCTTGGTGCAGACGAGGGTGGAGGCGCGGTCGGCGTCCATGGTGAAGCCAGGAGAACACTGGAAACTAACGGTATGGCTGAAGGTAAATTCGTTCCCAGACCTCACCCCATTGGCGGGCACACCAGGGTCCCCGCAGTGGATTACTAGGGGACACGGACAGTAAAATAACATTGCAGATGTATTTTTTATTCCAGTAAATGTTTAGTTTTGATTTGCAACGTCATGTAAGAATGTTTGTGCTTTAGTCAGCTGTGCATCAAACTGGCAGGTGCACTTTCCTGATGTCATTACTTCCATCTTGCCCATTTATCCTTGCCATGAAGAAAAGAGGGGCATTGTATTTATTGCATTACTGCACTAATCTATCCTATCTTCCATTTTCATGAAGAAATCGGTTTGAGAAACCAACAAACCGTTTCATGCCTGAATGGCAATAAAAAGGTGACACAAATCTCCCGTCCGTACGAGCAAATGATAATAAGCACATAGATCGATTCCCCCGCCAGGGCGGTTAATTACCCGAGCACTCGGGCATGTTGCCGGTCCAGGTGGCGTTTATGGTGCAGTGGCGGGTGAGCAGGCCGGTGGAGTAGTAGCCCTCCCTGCAGGCGTACGTAATGGACCGGGAAAAGGTGAGGCCGTCATGGACCAGGATCTGGGCATTGCGAGGAGTTCCAGGGTTACCACAGGATATTACTAAAGTGGGAGGAAAAGGCAGAGGGATTTATTGAGCAAGTGGTGGACATGACACTAATTGGTTATCCAATTTATACATCTGTCTATCAACTATGCAAGGGATGTCCACACCCCGGCCAACATAACTTCTTCAATTTGGCCCCGAAGACTGCATTCATTTTAAAACATTGTTTTAATGCTGACATTTTATCACCATCAAGTGGCCAAAGTGGGTAAATTTGATCATTTAGACATGCGCAGCAATTACGTATGACCTAATGCAGACAACCTTCCCCAGTCATGGTGCAAAAAAAATTTAAAAAATGTCAACATACATGGACACACAAAACACAACCTGCTCACTGAACTTTGTGGATATTAAAAACATTTTCCATGCCCCATTAAAAAATTCTGAATTACATCTATTTAAATCCATTACAAAGCATGATGGGAAATATGCAAAACACTCCCCACACTTTTCCATGTTGGGCGCATTTTAACTGGCGCATATTTCTGATTGATTACACAACTTTAAGAAGGTCGTCACAAAAGTAAACAATGTAGAAGTCAAACTTTCACATACTGTTAATATCCAATTATATTAAATACTCATTGTATATCAACTAATATATATAATACAATATGTACACATATGTATAGGCTATAATATTCTCTCTCTCCCTGTCTCTCTTTCTCTATATATATATATACAGTATATATATATATATACATACATATACACACACATACATACATACATACATACATACATACATACATACATACATACATACATATACATATATATATATATGTATATGTATATATATATATATATATATATATATATATATATATATATATATATATATATATATATATATATATATATATGTATATATATATATATATATATATATATATATATATATATATATATATATATATATATATATATATATATATATATATATATATATATATATATATATATACATACGTATATATGTATGTACACATATATATACACACATACATACATACACATATATATGCATACATGCATATACATAAAAATGCATACATGCATATATATATTTATATATATATATATATATATATATATATATATATATATATATATATATAGTCATAGGACTCCTGAGGCAGCGGACAGGTACCGACAGGCCAAGCGGTGTGCGGCTTCGGCGGTCGCGGAGGCAAAAACTCGGACATGGGAGGAGTTCGGGGAAGCCATGGAAAACGACTTCCAGACGGCTTCGAAGCGATTCTGGACCACCATCCGCCGCCTCAGGAAGGGGTGGTTGCAGGATTAGGTCTCTGCTTTTTACAGATGATGTGGTCCTGATGGCTTCATCTGGCCAGGATCTTCAGCTCTCACTGGATCGGTTCGCAGCTGAGTGTGAAGCGACTGGGATGAAAATCAGCACCTCCGAGTCCGAATCCATGGTTCTTGCCCGGAAAAGGGTGGAGTGCCATCTCCGGGTTGCGGAGGAGACCCTGCCCCAAGTGGAGGATTTCAAGTACCTCAGAGTCTTGTTCACGAGTGAGGGAAGAGTGGATGGTGAGATCGACAGGCGGATCGGTGCGGCGTCTTCAGTAATGCGGGCGCTGTATTGATCCGTTGTGGTGAAGAAGGAGCTGAGCCGGAAGGCAAAGCTCTCAATTTACCGGTCGATCTACGTTCCCATCCTCACCTATGGTCATGAGCTTTGGGTTATGACCGAAAGGACAGGATCACGGGTACAAGCGGCCCAAATGAGTTTCCTCCGCCGGGTGGTGGGGCTCTCCCTTAGAGGTGAGAAGCTCTGTCATCCGGGGAGGAGCTCAAAGTAAAGCCGCTGCTCCTCCACATGGAGAGGAGCCAGATGAGGTGGTTCGGGCATCTGGTCAGGATGCCACCCGAACGCCTCCCTAGGGAGGTGTTTAGGGCACGTCCGACCGGTAGGAGGCCACGGGGAAGACCCAGGACACGTTGGGAAGACTATGTCTCCCGGCTGGCCTGGGAACGCCTCGGGATCCCCCGGGAGGAGCTGGACGAAGTGGCTGGGGAGAGGGAAGTCTGGGCTTCCCTGCTTAAGCTGCTGCCCCCGCGACCCGACCTTGGATAAGCGGAAGAAGATGGATGGATGGATGGATATATATATATATATATATATATATATATATATATATATATAATTAATGTTGTAAATACAAATCTTTATATATCTAAAAAGGGTGGGTCCTAAAGAGGTAGGATTTTTCGGAGGTCTTAAGAAGGTAACAAACACAAGAGTGTGTGTGTGTGTGTGTGTGTGTGTGTGTGTGTGTGTGTGTGTGTGTGTGTGTGTGTGTGTGTGTGTGTTGTATTTATACTCTTCTTGCAACATCAACAAGGAAAAGTACCTTCCGGTGAACAAGTGATGACATAAATCATGGTCCCAATACGGAAAACCATTGCATCTAATAGACAATGTCTCATTTGCACCCCCTGGTGGTGAAATCTATCAAAATGAGGGTGGTCCCAAAAAGGAGGGATTTTTCAAATTGACTGTGTGTCTGTTTTAAAAGTGCTTCCCCTCTGGTCAACATATGAAATAACAATTGTGTGTAAAAATTTTAAGTGATCCCCCTCTGGCCAACATATGAAATAACAAGTGTGCGTAAGAAATTGAAATGCGCCCATTTTGGGCAAAATGAATAATATAAGTAATTAAAATATGTATATAGAGACATACTGTAATAACGTGAAGTAAATAATGAAGATTAAAAACCAATTACAAACAAAAATAAAAAACAAAACAAAAAAAAAACTAAAAGCAGTCTTTTTATCACAATGTGTCGACTTTTTTCTTATAAAATTGGGAACAATTTCTCAATATTTTCTCGTAAAATGATTACTTTTTTATGTAAAATTATTACTTTTTAATGAAAAATGGTGACATTTGCCATTTAAAATTCTGACTTTTATCACAATGTTGCCAATTGTTTTTTGTTGTCCTTGTAAAATAGTGACATTTTTTGGAGTAAATTTATGACTTTTGTCATCATTTTGCCAAGTAAAAGATCGTTATTATAATGTTGCCAAAATGTTAGTTTTCTTATAAAATTGTGACTTTTGTCGAGTAAAATTGCAACTCTTTTCATAAAATTGCTAACATTTTAAGCTTTTCTTGTAAAATTGCGACTGTTATTGAGCAAAGTTCCAACTTTTATCATAATCTTGCACAAATGTTCAGTTTTTCTTGCAAAATGTTGACTTGCGTTGAGTAAAAATACGACTTATTATAATACTGCCAACATTCTAAGTTTTTCTTGTGAAATTGTGACCTTTTTCTTGTGAAATTCCAACTCATTTTTCACAACAAGCTTTTTTATATGTGCATAGTATGTAAATATTATTAATGTTGTAAATACAAATCTTTATATATATAAAAAGGGTGGTCCTAAAGAGGTAGGCATTTATCTTAGGTCTTAAAAAGGTAACAAACACAAGTGTGTGTGTGTGTGTGTGTGTGTGTTAGTTACACTTCCAGTGCCTGCAAAGACTCCAGCTTGCCTCAGACTCTCAGAGTCCTGAGGGTACCGGCCTTTTATATAATGACCAGATGTGGTCCGGCCTTTGAAGCCGGTGCCAGCCAAGAACAGGTGGGCGACGCCGGCTCATATGTACACACCAAAGAGGGTGTGAGCCAAAGGGAGACGCGACAGAGGTGGTGGCATAAGGAGAGAAGTGTGTGTTGTTTAACTCAGGTTACCTACTTTAAATACTGTCATGACCTGAATATAAGACCACCCCGCAGAATATTTGGGAGAATACCATCATCCGTGACGATAAAAAACAGCAACTGGTAACTGCACTAAAAAAAAGGGACAACATATTTCTTGGCTGCTAAACGTCTTGTTTAATGATTTAATGATCATTTGTACAAAACATGCAATTTATTTTGCCAATCAAATGTTTGAGAAAACCACACAAATAACATCCTGTAATTTAATTTTGATATTATTTTTTTTATCTTGATAGATTAAAAATGAACACCAATGAGTTGACTGATGAACATTATCACATACTTTATTTAGAAAGTATAAATAACAACATAAAAGTAGAATACTATTAACCGCAACATGAAAGTGTAAAAAACCCCAATAACATTATGATTTGTACATTTTCAGAATGTGCTAGTTCTATTTTATAAACAAAGAAAACAATCTGAAGTTGTCTTTATTTTTAAGTTATCGTGCCGTGATTTTACCAGTCCGGCCCACTTGGGAGTAGATTTTTCTCCATGTGGAACCCCATCTAAAACGAGTTTGACGCCCTTCCTTTAGTCCGAAAAATAGGGTATGTGCTTTTACTGCTATATAGCCATTTTAAAGCGGTATAAAATGAGTAAAACAAAGTACCGTATTTTTCGGAGTATAAGTCGCACCGGCCAAAAATGCATAATAAAGAAGGAAAAAAACATATGTAAGTCGCACTGGAGTATAAGTCGCATTTTTGGGGGAAATGTATTTGGTAAAAGCCAACACCAAGAATAGACATTTGAAAGGCAATTTAAACTAAATCAAGAATAATGAACAACAGGCTGAATAAGTGTACGTTATATGAGGCATAAAAAACCAACTGAGAAGGTGCCTGGTATGTTAACTTAAGAGTCATTCAAATAACTATAACATATAGAACATGCTATACGTTTACCAAACAATCTGTCACTCCTAATCGCTAAATCCCATGAAATCTTATACGTCTAGTCTCTTACGTGAATGACATAAATAATATTATTTGATATTTTACGCTAATGTGTTAATCATTTCACACATAAGTCGCTCCGGAGTATAAGTCGCACCCCCGGCCAAACTATGAAAAAAACTGCGACTTATAGTCCGAAAAATACGATATGTGTTTTTACTGCTATCTAGCCATATTAAAGGCCTACTGAAATGACATTTTTTTATTTAAACGGGGATAGCAGATCCATTCTATGTGTCATACTTGATCATTTTGCGATACTGCCATATTTTTGCTGAAAGGATTTAGTAGAGAACATTGACGGTAAAGGTCGCAACTTTTGGTCGCTTATAAAAAAAGCCTTGCCTGTACCGGAAGTAGCGTGACGTCGCAGGTTGAAAGGCTCCTCACATTTCCCCATTGTTTACACCAGCAGCGAGAGCGAATCGGACCGAGAAAGCGACGATTACCCCATTAATTTGAGCGAGGATGAAAGATTTGTGGATGAGGAACGTGAGAGTGAAGGACTAGAGTGCAGTGCAAGACGTATCTTTTTTCGCTCTGACCGTAACTTAGGTACAAGGGCTCATTGGATTCCACACTCTCTCCTTTTTCTATTGTGGATCACGGATTTGTATTTTAAACCACCTGGGATACTATATCCTCTTGAAAATGAGAGTCAAGAACGCGAAATGGACATTCACAGTGACTTTTATCTCCACGACAATACATCGGCGAAGCTCTTTAGCTACTGAGCTAACGTGATAGCATCGTGCTCAAATGCAGATAGAAACAAAAGAAATAAATCCCTGACTGGAAGGATAGACAGAAGATCAACAATACTATTAAACCATGGACAAGTAACTACACGGTTAATAATTCCCAGCTTGGCGAAGCTTAACAATGCTGTTGCTAACGACGCCATTGAAGCTAACTTAGCAACGGGACCTCACAGAGCTATGATAAAAACATTAGGTATCCACCTACGCCAGCCAGCCCTCATCTGCTCATCAACACCCGTGCTCACCTGCGTTCCAGCGATCGACGGAAGGACGAAGGACTTCACCCGATCATCCATGAGGTCGGCGGCTAGCGCGTCTGCTATCCAAGTCAAAGTCCTCCTGGTTGTGTTGCTGCAGCCAGCCGCTAATACACCGATCCCACCTACAGCTTTCTTCTTTGCAGTCTTCATTGTTCATTAAACAAATTGCAAAAGATTCACCAACACAGATGTCCAGAATACTGTGGAATTTTGCGATGAAAACAGAGCTTTTCTGTATTGGATTCAATGGGGTCCGAATACTTCCGGTTCAACCATTGACGTCACGCGCATACGTCATCATACAAAGACGTTTCCAACCGGAAGTTTAGCGGGAAATTTAAAATGTCACTTTATAAGTTAACCCGGCCGTATTGGCGTGTGTTGCAGTGTTAAGATTTCATCATTGATATATAAACTATCAGACTGCGTGGTCGCTAGTAGTGGCTTTCAGTAGGCCTTTAAGGCGGTATAAAATGAGTAAAACAAAGTATTTTTTCGCCAAGTTTTGTTGAAGTGCTGTGCTCTTTGAGGTTAAGGTTACGAGGAAGACGCAACACATTGATTGCAAAATTCATAAACTCACAAGTTGATTAAAAAAAACATAACATTTTGCTTCGACTTTCTGAAAAAGCTGCCGCAAATTTCAGGCGAGTCGGCGACGATTGCAAAAAAAAAAAAAAAGCCTGTGAATTCCTGGAGGGACTGAGGAGTGTGTGTGAGTGACAGGAAGAAAAGCTGCGCAGTCACCTGCTGGTTTGCACGTGTAAACGCCTTCACCCCGAATAATCGACAAGCTGTCTTTGTTCATCTGACTTAACGCGCGGAATTGGCCTGGATCTGTCCGCTTCCATCGCCGCTTTGATGTTTCTGACGCGGCCTTGTCTCGTGTTTAACCAGCTGGGACAGCAGCTAATTGACATGTTTCCTCCCTCACCAGCGCAAGCGAGGGCGAGAGACCAGCGGCAAGGTGACTTTCCACGCCACTCCAATGACATCACTACTTTTATGTCTCTGGTTAGACTTCTGCTACGTTCCATTTCACACCTCTCCTCAACATCACAACTCCAGTGGTCGTCACTCTAAACAAAGCCCTTCCGCCTGGGTAGGTGTGGTCTTCTGGGCCCGCCCCTGGGTCTCCAGTGGGATGTGTCCTGAATAGCTGGTGCAGGAATGCATCCCGATCACGTCGCCCATCGACCTCCGATGTCTGCTTTTGCAGCAAAAGGGGAATTTGTTCCGCTTGGCAGCCGCACTTTGGAGGGATTCAGATTTTAAATGAACTTTTAAGGCCTTCAACTAACCCCACGACACCTATTGATCGCCTTCAACCTCACTTGCAATGTTCAATAAGATCCGACGGCCACGTCTCTGCAAGGTGCAACGTCTCTCCCAACGTTTCCATGCACACCTGCTTTGACCTAACTATTTCTTTAAAGTACAATAAAAAAGGAAATCACCTTTTTTTTTGCTTCATTGTGTTTCAGTTCACCCGTTAAACCAGGGGTCGGGAACCTTTTAGGCTGAGAGAGCCAAAAAGTATTTCTGTGAGAGCCATATAATATTCTTTAACACTGAATACAACTAAATGCGTGCATTTTTAAGTAAGACCAACATTTTTAGAGTATAATAAGTCTCTTTTTCTTTTTAATAACAGTTATTCTGAAGGTGACCAATAATAAATAAAATACTTCTTACCATTAATGCTGCATGGTTTTGCTGATGGCTTTGTAGTCTGGTTGATACGTGGTTATTTTCAACACTGTGATTACCAGCGGAATTATTCATTACTTATCGTGTTAAGCAATGTCAGCTAGGATTTATCTGAGAGCCAGATGCAGTCATCAAAAGAGCCACATCTGGCTCTAGAGCCATAGGTTCCCTACCCCTGCGTTAAACTGTACCACGGGACAAAGAACCACTTGTTTTATTGTCCTATATTCATAAATCGATAAAAATAAATAAAAACATAATAATAATACAATAAAAATATATATATTTTAACATTAACATGCTAACATTTATGCGTTAACTGTTAGCATACTAGTATAAAAAGTCATATTTATACATGAATATACACTCGTATAAAAGGTATATTCTTGTATAAAAGGTCATATTTATACATGAATATACAGATTAATAAAAGGTATTTTCTTGTATAAAAGGTATTTTCTTGTATTAAAGGTCATATTTATACATGAATATACACTCATATAAAAACTGTTTTCTTGTATAAAAGGTCATATTTATACAGTAATATACACTTGTATAAAAGGTTTTTTCTTGTATAAAAGGTCATATTTATACATGAATATACACTCCTATAAAAGGTATTTTCTTGTATAAAAGGTCTTATTTATACATGAATATACACTAGTATAAAAACTATTTTCTTGTATAAAAGGTCATATTTATACATGAATATACACTCCTATAAAAGGTATTTTCTTGTATAAAAGGTATTTTCTTGTATTAAAGGTCATATTTATACATGAATATACACTAGTATAAAAACTATTTTCTTGTATAAAAGGTCATATTTATACATGAATATACACTCGTATAAAAACTATTTTCTTGTATAAAAGGTCATATTTATACATGAATATACACTCCTATAAAAGGTATTTTCTTGTATAAAAGGTATTTTCTTGTATTAAAGGTCATATTTATACATGAATATACACTCGTATAAAAACTGTTTTCTTGTATAAAAGGTCATATTTATACATGAATATACACTTGTAAAAAAAGGTATTTTCTTGTATAAAAGGTCATATTTATACAGTAATATACACTTGTATAAAAGGTCATATTTATACATGAATATACACTCCTATAAAAGGTATTTTTTTTAATAAAAGGTATTTTCTTGTATAAAAGGTCATATTTATACATGAATATACACTCCTATAAAACGTATTTTCTTGTATAAAAGGTCATATTTAATATACACTTGTATAAAAGGTATTTTCTTGTGTAAAAGGTCATATTTATACATGAATATACACTCCTATAAAAGGTATTTTCTTGTATAAAAGGTATTTTCTTGTATAAAAGGTATTTTCTTGTATTAAAGGTCATATTTATACATGAATATACACTCGTATAAAAACTGTTTTCTTGTATAAAAGGTCATATTTATACATGAATATACACTTGTAAAAAAAGGTATTTTCTTGTATAAAAAGTCATATTTATACAGTAATATACACTTGTATAAAAGGTTTTTTCTTGTATAAAAGGTCATATTTATACATGAATATACTCATATAAAAGGTATTTTCTTGTATAAAATGTCATATCTATACAGTAATAAACACTTGTATAAAAGGTTTTTTTCTTGTATAAAAGGTCATATTTAATATACACTTGTATAAAATGTTTTTTCTTGTATAAAAGGTCATATTTATACATGAATATACACTCCTATAAAAGGTATTTTCTTCTATAAAAGGTCATATTTATACATGAATATACACTCCTATAAAACGTATTTTCTTGTATAAAAGGTCATATTTAATATACACTTGTATAAAAGGTATTTTCTTGTGTAAAAGGTATTTTCTTGTATAAAAGGTCATATTTATACATGAATATACACTCCTATAAGAGGTTTTTTTTTTTTATAAAAGGTATTTTCTTGTATAAAAGGTCATATTTATACATGAATATACACTCCTATAAAACGTATTTTCTTGTATAAAAGGTCATATTTAATATACACTTGTATAAAAGGTATTTTCTTGTGTAAAAGGTCATATTTATACATGAATATACTCATAGAAAAGGTATTTTCTTGTATAAAAGGTCACTTTAATACATTTGTACAGGTCAAATGTATTAATTTAAAAAATCATTATTATGAAAATGTTGAAATTATTAAAAAAGTGGAAAAATATGAAATACATAAAGAAATTATCAATTAAAAACATTTGAAGAAAAATGGAAATAGATAAAACGTCGTAATTGTTTGACAAAAAGTCATAATTGAGGTCCAGTCACAATACTCAAAAATAAAAAGTCAAAAATATGAGTCGAAATAAATATTTGATTTAAAAAATCCACATGATGAGCTAAAAAAAACAGTATGGTCAGTATGGCATAAAATAATTATAAGATCAAAAGTTGGACTGATCAGCTCCACACGTCTTACGCATAAAACCGTGTGTTGTCCACACCTGAGAAACACAATTTGAACCTACCATGGCACTCAGGTTGAGTACCCAGCCAGGTCCCATTGGCCAGGCAGCTTCTCTCAGGCGAGCCCTTCAGCATGTAGCCTGGCTCACAGCTGAAGCGCACCACACTGCCCACACTGAACTGCTCCCCCAGGCGGATGCCGTGCACGGGGACCCCTGGATCCCCACACAGGCCTGCAGCGTCTCCTACAGTGGGGACAAGAAAACCAGTCAAAAGGAGCAAACAATCCTATACAAGCTTTCCGAAGAAAATTCAGATTAAAGGACATTAGCACTGCAGTCGGAGCGGGGCCACAGACCCTCTAAATCACAGGTGTTAAACTCAAGGCCCGGGGGCCAGATCTGGCCCGCCACATCCTTTTATCTGGCCCACAAACACCTGGAAATGAGATGTGCCAATAAAACAACCTAATATTTTTTTTAACATTTTGACTGAAAAAAAATGAATGTACGGCATGAAATTGCATACATTTTAAACTTTAATAGTATCCTATACTGTCACTCCGCTCGGAGCGCCCCGGCACGCCATTGCTCGCTCTTCCCGCACCGCAGCCACGCGCTTGCACGGCTGCAGGCAATCGACAATCAGCGCACCTGGATCTGATGAGGGCAGACGACATAAAGACCAGCGGACCCGAAGATCCAGTGCCGGAACGTAGTTCACTCCTCGTAGTAAGCATCCCGTCTCTGGCTTCCCTCTTTGTACCTGCTCTCTGTGCTTTCCCTCTGCCCGTGTCTTTTATGTCCTTTGTGTTCCCCGTACTATTCCCTCTGTCTCCATTGATCGAGCTGTGCGCCTCGCTTCTTTGGACTTCCCGCCGGACTTTGGAGTGCTTCCTTCGACCCTCGACCCCCGCTTGGACACGGTCTTCTTGCCTTGCCCCTCTGGACTTTTGAACGATTCATCCAACACGCACTAACAACACCCTCTGGTAACATTTACATTGTTAATTCTTCACATCATCTTGCACCATACACTCTTAGTAGCATACACACCCCAACACATAGTCAAGTTCAATAAACCTGCTGGACTTATTTATCCCTGTCGCTGTGTCGTCTCCTTCCTCCGCCGTACGTAAGAAATATTGCAACCCATTTTTTGTCAAAACAAAAATAAATACTTAAATATCTGCTTGACTTCTGATTACATAGCAAGTTATCCATCGAATTGTACACGGTAAAAATAAAAATAGATTTTACGGTAACATTTACAGTGGTGTTCACAGCATATTACTGGAAATTTAAAAGAAAAACACTTTTTTTTTTACGATAAAAGTCCGTCGTTTGAGCTGCCAGTTTTAGTGCCAACGCGTATTCTTCAATAAACCCACAGCCGCTCATTTCCTGCACGCTTCACTCCGGCGGCAGCAAGCAGCTGCTTTCCATCAGCACTCAACGCACCCGGCGCTAATGAGAGGTCCTGTCTTCATAAGCCTGCTCAACCTGCTATCCGGTGCCAGAACGTCGTCTTCTTTTTGAGTACCGTAAGCTATCATCCAGCTCTACGCAACCTTGCTTTGCTCTCTGTGTTTTCTTCCCCGTGTTATTGATTGTCTCGTGTCCTCCTTGTTGCTCCGTTGACGAGCTATGTGTCTCGTCATTCCTTGTTCCCCTGCTTCCCGGACTGCCTCTAGGATCTCGACCTCCCACTTGGACACGGACCTCTTACGCTCCGCTATAGCCCTTCCTGCTTGTTTCACGGATCTATGTGCCTCCCCTGCCCCTTTTGGACTTGCCTCTCGCTCAACATTGACGGTAACACTCAACAGTTAATTCATACACATAGTCACACACACCATACACTCTCTTGGATTTTTGTCACACTACATTCTCTCGTTAGTTATATTATTGTTTGATTATTATATATATCATGATATATATAATAAAATCATAGATCTAAACTATGCCCCCTGTTGTCTGTGCCGTCTACTCCTCCAGTACACAACAGCATTACCGCAAATGGAAAACAAAAAATGACGGTAAAAATCTGTCAGCTCAGATGGCAGAATTAAAAAACTGTTATTCTTTTTCCATCCATCCATCCATCTTCTTCCCGCTTATCCGAGGTCGGGTCGCGGGGGCAGCAGCCTAAGCAGGGAAGCCCAGACTTCCCTCTCCACGGCCACTTTGTCCAGCTCTTCCCGGGGGATCCCGAGGCGTTCCCAGGCCAGCCGGGAGTCATAGTCTTCCCAACGTGTCCTGGGTCTTCCCCGTGGCCTCTTACCGGTCGGACGTGCCCTAAACACCTCCCTAGGGAGGCGTTCGGGTGGCATCCTGACCAGATGACTGATCCACCTCATCTGGCTCCTCTCCATGTGGAGGAGCAGCGGCTTTACTTTGAGCTCCTCCCGGATGACAGAGCTTCTCACCCTATCTCTAAGGGAGAGCCCCGCCACCCGGCGGAGGAAACTCATTTGGGCCGCTTGTACCCGTGATCCTGTCCTTTCGGTCATAACACAAAGCTCATGACCATAGGTGAGGATGGGAACGTAGATCGACCGGTAAATTGAGAGCTTTGCCTTCCGGCTCAGCTCCTTCTTCACCACAACGGATCGATACAGCGTCCGCATTACTGAAGACGCCGCACCGATCCGCCTGTCGATCTCACCATCCACTCTTCCCTCACTCGTGAACAAGACTCCCAGGTACTTGAACTCCTCCACTATTGTTTTTCCATTTACCATAATATGTTGTAAAAACAACAAATATTTCACAGTAAAATTCTAGTGAATACGTTGCCATTTTTTTCCTGTAAAATCTACAGATGTTTTTTTTTTGTTACAGTGTACATAAAAAAATATTTTCAATAATCAAATGATAATTCATAATATTTGCCGTTTCAAGCGGCCCATAACTGCCGTGTGGCCCTCAATGAAAAGCAGTTTGACATCCCTACTCTAAATAATCCTCTCAAAAACAAATGTCATTAACGGTATTTGTTAAACATGCAGGGAACAACCTTGTACCTCGTTGACACACCCTACTTTTAAAACCACTATCGATTTAGTAATAGCACTCATCGCGGCCACGTCCACATTACCCCATGTGGGCTTTATGTCATTTTAATGGTGCAGAGCTATTAGCTCGCGACAAAAATCCATACGGAAATGTTGGGGAAAGTGACAAATGCGCAGGTTGCGCGTGATTGCTGATAATTGTGACATTAAACTGACGGCGTGCGGTGGAAATGCCAGCCTGCATACATTAAGTGACAATTAATCTCGACTTTATTGTTGGTGGACTTCACAATTCGCTTGGCATTTGGTGAGTTGATCCACGTGGCTCGAAGAAAAGACTTTTCTTTATTGAGCTTCGTAAACAAGCTGGAATGTCGGCTCCTCTTCCTGAGTGCATTTTTTATGGCGGCTACTTGCTTTGCCCTTGAGGCATGCCTCCTCCTGACCATTAGCAGACGACATCTGCCCACCCAAAACCCCGAACTTCTGGCCCCGTATTGGAAGGAAAGACGCCATCTGAGTACCTGAGCAGTGCGGCGGCGAGCCGCTCCATTGCGCGTCCAGCTGGCACATGCGCGTGGTGTTGCCAACGATGGCGCGCTGGCCGATGCAGCTGTGGCGGATGACCGAGCCCACGGTCCGACGGTCGCCTGAGATCTGGGCGTAGGGGGGGATGCTGGGGCGGTCGCACAACACCACTGTGAGGGGAGAAAAATACATTAATGGATCTGTGAAGGTGAAAAAACTTTAGTGTGGGTGGTAAAAAAAAAAAGTACCGTAAATTCCTGACTTTAAGTCGCTATTTTTTTTCCTACGCCTTGAGCTCTGCGGCTTATAAAACGGTGCCATTAATTCATGGATTTTTTTTCCAATTACGGCCATAATGCAACTAGTTTGAATAAAACACATGCAAAAGGGACTTCACTACAATTTACGACATTTTATGAATGATTAGACAGTTAATCTACTGTCAAAATGTTTTAACTTGAACTTTTAACTAACAATTACTGTAACGTATTATTTTCTCCCTATGTCTGGCATTAAAAGACTACAGCTGGTGCAAAATGCGGCTGCTAGACTTTTGACAAGAACAAGAAAGTTTGATCATTTTACGCCTATACTGTATATACCTTTATATACCTATATACATACATGTATAACTATACTGTGTATGCCTTTATATACTTATACACATATATACACGTATGTATAACTATATATATATATAACTATATATATATATATATATATATATATATATATATATATATATATATATATATATATATATATATATATATATATATAGTTATATATATATTTGATCATATTACGCCTATACTGTGTATTACTGTATATACCTTTATATACCTATATACATACATGTATAACTATACTGTATATGCCTTTATATACTTATACACATATATACACGTATGTATAACTATATATATATATATATATATATATATATATATATATATATATATATATATATATATATATATATATATATATATATATATATATATATATATGTATATAGGTGTACAAAGGTAAAAACAATATAGTTATATATATATATATATATATATATATATATATATATATATATATATATATATATAGGTATATAGGTGTACAAAGGTAAAAACAGTATAGTTATATATATATACACACGTATGTATAACTATATATATATATATATATATATATATATATATATATATATATATATATATATATATATATTTGATCATATTACGCCTATACTGTATATTACTGTATATACCTTTATATACCTATATACATACATGTATAACTATACTGTATATGTCTTTATATACTTATACACATATATACACGTATGTATAACAATATATATATATATATATATATATATATATATATATATATATATATATATATATATATATATATATATATATATATATATATATATATATATATATAGGTGTACAAAGGTAAAAACAGTATAGTTCTATATATATGTATATAGGTGTGTAAAGGTATATACAGTATAGGTATATATATATAGGTATATACGTATATAAAGGTATATACAGTATAGTTATACATATATGTATATATGTGTATAAGTATATACAGGCATATACAGTATAGTTATGCATGTATGTATATAGGTATGGAAAGGTATATACAGTATAGTTATACATATAAGTATATAAAGGTATATACAGTACAGTTATACATGTATGTATATAGGTATATAAAGATATATACAGTATAGGCGTAATATGATCAAACTTTATTGTTCTTGTCAAAAGTTGAACAGCCGCATTTTATATATATATACATATATATATATATATATATATATACATATATATATATATATATATATATATATATATATATATATATATATATATATATATATATATATATATATATATATATATATATACATATGTATACATATGTATATACATACCTATACTGGCTCCCCTGCACTGGCTTCCTGTACACTTAAGATGCGACTTTAAAGTTTTACTACTTACGTATAAAATACTAAAGAGTCCATCTCCGTCATATCTTGCTGATTGTATTGTACCATACGTCCTGGCCAGAAATCTGTGTTCCAGGAATTCCGGCTTATTAGTGATTCCCAGGGCCCCAAAAAGTATTTAGAGCGTTTTCAATTTTGGCTCCAGTACTCTGGAATGCCCTCCCGGCAACAGTTGGAGATGCTACCTCAGTAGAAGCATTTAAGTCCCATCTTAAAACGCATTTGTATACTCTAGCCTTTAAACAGACCCCCCCTTTTAGACCAGTTGATCTGCCGTCTCTCTTTTCTGCTCTGCCCCTTGGCTCTAGCTGTTCCAAGTCGGGACCTGGGGTGGACCACTCCTCTGTGCATCAGTTGGGTACGTCTCTACGTGTCTACATTCAAGACGATCCCCGGCTGGCCCACTATGGACTGGACTCTCACATTATTAATTGAAGCCACTCGGCATCCATGGCACCAGTCCCCCACATCTACGGTCCCTTCCAAGGTTTCTTCTTGTTCCCATTGGGTTGAGTTTTTTCTTGCCCTGATGTTGGATCTGTTGTGGCTTGTGCAGCCCTTTGAGACATTTGTGATTAAGGGCAACGTTGATTGATTAATTTACTTTAAAATAGCTCTTAATGACACATTGTAGCTTCTGAATAACGCAATGTTCACATTTTATTGCCCATCATCCATCTGGAAATAAAAGCCAAGGCTAGGTGCGATGACGTAGCGGGAAACGAATGGTCTCTTGTTTTGTAGGACATGTTTTCCACCGCTACGTCTTTGCTCTCTGTGTTGAAAGGCTGAGAGCCAAGGGTATAACAAAAGGGGACAGGGTTTCAGCCTTAGTGCATATTTCTAAAGGACTGACTAAAAGGTCTGCAAAATTTGTGCGAGATTGGTAGAAAAACATGGCAGACCGCAGAAAAACATCATTACAAGCGGTAGACTTTGAGGACATCTGCGTTGTTTGCGTGGTACCATGCGATGCCCACTTTAGCTTTGAAGTCTAAATGGTCTTGATTGTGGTCAGAGGCTTTCTCGCCCCTACTACTACATTCCGAGCACAACCCATAGGGGGCGCCACAACTATCATTCCCAGTCGCGGCATTACACGCATTTTCCCAACCGGGGTTACTCACAAAGGCACTTGGGTAGGGAGCGGTCCCAGGTCCCGTCGCCTTGACAGGAGATGGAGCTGGTTCCCAGCTGGTAGTAGCCCGGGTTGCATTGATATGACACCGCGGTCTGGAAGCTGAAGCGATGTGGTCCACTGGTTAAGACCTGCCTGACACTGTTCTCCACATGACCCGGGTCTGTGCAGTTCACAACTGGGGAGAGGGAACAAACAGAAAGGTTGAATTGTGGCATGTAGTATAAATCTACTACTACTCCTTGACTTGTTTGCTGGTTTCATCCATCCATCCATCCAGCCGACACACAATCCCTATTTCAGGACTCGGGAAGTAAACATTTGCTGGAGTCTCTTGCCGGCCGTCACGGTGCAAAGATGTTGATGGATGGGAAAGTGATACTTGAACTCCAGATGGAGAGGGCGAGGGAAGGGGCGGGTTGTGGTACAGCTCGGAAGGCTGATGGCAGTGGAATATATTACAATTCATGAGTGGATGTAGGGCCATTACTTCTGCCAGCACTGATCCATCTTGAGTGTCTCACACAAGCAGGTTTTTCATATCGCCTCAACAGAGTACTCTGGCTCCAGCATTTGGCTGTTAAAATGGGAACTAGAATTCCAAATGTTTCCCTGAAACAGTACTTCCAAAGGAGCCATTATGCCCCACTTTTCCCTGTTTATATTTGCCAGATTGGAAAATGAGCTCATTGTATGCTAATAAGCCTCGGAGCGTGCTCCCGACCTGCACCACCATTACCCAACAATACTTACACTGATGCATTTTTTCCCCCCAGAATGCTAAACCCAAAAATTGAAAACCTCGACATATACCGCACACGTTGAAGCAATGACAATGGTTTATTTGTTTCGGACATCCATCCATCCATCCATCTTATTCCGCTTATCCGAGGTCGGGTCACGGGGGCAGCAGCTTAAGCAGGGAAGCCCAGACTTCCCTCTCCCCAGCCACTTCGTCCAGCTCCTCCCGGGGGATCCCGAGGCGTTCCCAGGCCAGTCGGGAGACATACTCTACCCAACGTGTCCTGGGTCTTCCCCGTGGCCTCCTACCGGTCGGAGGTGACCAAAACACCTCCCTAGGGAGGCGTTCGGGTGGCATCCTGACCAGATGCCCGAAGCACCTCATCCGGCTCCTCTCCATGTGGAGGAGCAGCGGCTTTAGTTTGAGCTCCCCCCGGTTAAAGCGGCGGGAAAAATTACAAGGACGATACTCCCAGAGATGAGTGCCATGTACACAACTCGCTGCCTAAAACGAGTACACAACATCCTGAAGGACACATACCACCCAGCACATGGCCTCTTCAACCTGCTACCCTCTGGAAGGAGGTATAGATCGATTCGTGCCAGGACCACCAGAATGTCTCACAGTCTGTATCCCCAGGCTGTGAGACTGCTAAATGAACAGCCTGTCTCTTTCCTGCCCCGGACCATCTTATTACCTCACTCTTCACCACCTCAATAATTGTGCTCTGGACATTGCATTGCTGCAACATCAACGTAACACCCATCAGACATCTGACTGTTCCCACCCCCACGCCCCTCTATTCGCCATCTTCCTGACAATGCTAAACTGTAAACCATGGTCCACCTGCACTTCAATGCAGTTTCTATGCCGCTGGACAAAACTCAAAGAAAATCTCGTTGACGTGTATGACTTAAGTGTTATTATGACAATGACAATAAAGGAATTGATTGATTGATAATGACAGAGCTTCTCACCCTATCTCTAAGGGAGAGCCCTGCCACCCGGCGGAGGAAACTCATTTGGGCCGCTTGTACCCGTGATCTTGTCCTTTCGGTCATGACCCAAAGCTCATGACAATAGGTGAGGATGGGAACGTAGATCGGCCGGTAAATTGAGAGCTTTGCCTTCCGGCTCAGCTCCTTCTTCACCACAACGGACATGTTGAACAAAATGCCACTTTACACCACAGGAACTTTCCAGTTTACTCTGGTAAATGGAAAACCCCATGTGCGTTTCCACTGAATTAACTCCCACCGGCAACGTTCCCTCTAAGGTGCGCGCCTGCGCTATTGGGCACCGCTCACGCGCCCTCTGCGCACAGCAAAATAATGTCGCGCAGAAAATTAAAAATCCCATCTGAACTCTAAACGAAATAAACACATTACAATTTATTCTGTATGATTTTGCAATGCAACTCTGTGAGTGACAGGTGACAACAAGAGTGGCCCCAATGAATAAAACAATCTTTGTCAACACAGTTTAATTATCGTCTGTCGAGACACTTTACGGACAGGAATTCCATCAATCACTTTATTGAGCAAAACTGTTTGTAACCACACCAAAAACATGAGTAAAACAACTTTTATCTAAAAACTGGTTATTTTCTGCCATACAAACCAGGCTTAAACCAACGTTGTCATCCGTCATATCAACAGAAGCCGCTCGCTCTGTCTCACCTGCACCAACACACGCACTCATGGCACTTAACCAGTGCTGCGTTTATGGCCACGCAAAAAGTCGGACAACCCCAACGCCACACATTGTGTAATCAAATCAAATCAAATCAACTTTATTTTTAAAGCACATTTAAAATTTACCACAGGGGTAGCCAAAGTGCTGTACAAAGTGCAGGTTAAAAGATAATACGAGTACCGAGCAAACACAACACAACACAAACAGAACAAGATAAAAAATAAATAAACAAAACCTAAAAACAGGTTCACAGCAGGTGTATTATGGGGCGCCATTGCAGGATGGATATCACTCAGTGTTAAAAGCCATGGAATAAAAGTATGTTTTTAAGAGAGATTTAAAAACAGGAAGAGAGGAGGCTTGTCTAACACTCAGAGGTAGGTCGTTCCAGAGCTTGGGAGCAGCAGCGGCGAAAGCTCTGTCACCTCTAAACTTCAGCCTTGTGTCAGGGACCGTCAGTAGCAGCTGATCGGCTGATCTTAGGGATCGGGTGGGGCAGTAAGGCTGAAGGAGGTCGGAGAGATATGTTGGCGCGAGGTTGTTTAGACATTTAAAAACAAATAAAAGGAGTTTAAAGTTGATTCTGTAACGCACAGGGAGCGTAAATAAATAGTAAATAAGTAAGTAAATGCCAGGTTGTAACACTCTGACTCCTCAATCAGATGTGTGCTTATTTTACTGCCATTTATTAAGGATGTTAATCTAAGGATATTATTCATGAAATATTGTCACTAGATCTCATAAATGCTAATAAAAAGATGTATTTTACAGACAGAAAGTTACAGGAACTAAATGTCATCTCTGAAAGGGGTAACATTTCTTTTAAAGGCAGGACCCGCAGCCAGACATACAATACTAGCACATAGGTCATGAAAACATGTTTTTTTATTATTGTCATTGTAAGAGGGCAAAATCACTTATATCAGAAAATTATTTTAATAAAACATTTAAATTGTTATTTAGTCAGGTTTGGGATAGGTGTGACGCTGGTGTAGCCACAGTGTGCACGTGTCTGATGTTGCTCACATGTGCTCCACTGAATGCTCAGGGAGTTTGTGCGTTTGCTCACACACATGAACAATTAGAGGGAACATTGCCCACCAGGAACCTTTTAGTCCGGAGTCACCAACAGGGACTTTGAAGAGAGGAGTCCAGCTGTGGCCCGCAGACGCTACTCTAAGTCACGCCCACAAGGGTGACGACGACGGCACCGCGAGAGTGGACACTTGATTTCTGACCTGATCCAATATGGCTGATGCAACGCAACCACGGGTGTTATTATTTCGGGTGTTGAATGTGTTGCTTTTTCAACACAAACCTTAAAGGCCTACTGAAACCCACGCAGTCTGATAGTTTATATATCAATGATGAAATCTTAACATTGCAACACATGCCAATACGGCCGGGTTAGATTAGTAAAGTGCAATTTTAAATTTCCCGCGAAATATTCTGCTGAAAACGTCTCGGTATGATGACGTTTGCGCGTCACGGATTGTAGAGGACATTTTGGGACAGCATTGTGGCCAGCTATTAAGTTTTCATCGCAAAATTCCACAGTATTCTGGACATCTGTGTTGGTGAATCTTTTGCAATTTGTTCAATGAACAATGGAGAAAGCAAAGAAGAAAGCTGTAGGTGGGAAGCGGTGTATTAGCGGCTGGCTGCAGCAACACAACCAGGAGGACTTTGAGTTGGATAGCAGACGCGCTACCGTAAGTACAGCTTTGGCTTCCAAACATTTGATCGCTTGCCCATCCGTGCGTGCCGCTATGTGCATGTCACGTACGTAACTTTGGGGAAATATATGTGCTGTATGAACTTTACGGAGGTGAACGGTACTTTGGGGATGTGTGATTGAGTGTGTTGTGCAGGTGTTTGATTTGTATTGGTGGGTTATATGGACAGGAGGGGGGAGGTGTTTGTTATGCAGGATTAATTTGTGGCATATTAAATATAAGCCTGGTTGTGTTGTGGCTAATAGAGTATATATATGTCTTGTGTTTATTTACTGTTTTAGTCATTCCCAGCTGAATATCAGGTCCCACCCGCCTCTCACAGCATCTTCCCTATCTGAATCGCTTCCACTGCCCTCTAGTCCTTCACTCTCACTTTCCTCATCCACGAATCTTTCATCCTCGCTCAAATTAATGGGGTAATCGTCGCTTTCTCGGTCCGAATCGCTCTCGCTGCTTGTGGCCATGATTGTAAACAATGTGCAGATGTGAGGAGCTCCACAACCTGTGACGTCACGCTACTTCCGGTACAGGCAAGGCTTTTTTATCAGCGACCAAAAGTTGCAAACTTTATTGTCGATGTTCTCTACTAAATCCTTTCAGCAAAAATATGGCAATATCGCGAAATGATCAAGTATGACACATAGAATGGATCTGCTATCCCCGTTTAAATAAGAACATTTCATTTCAGTAGGCCTTTAACCAAAACCCTAACCTCAACTTATGTTCAGCAGTCATTTTTTCAAATTATTCGCCTCAACCGAACCGAATGCCAATGCTAACAGGCTAACGCTAAATCGAATGTGTTTATGCTGACTGTTATTCTTCATGTATTATTAATTACAGTTAAGATGGACCTCGCCTGACCCTTATGACCCTTATCATTGACTGAGGGGGAGGACTCTTTGACTGTGTTGGACACTGTGGGCAAAAGCCTGACATTTTGTGTAAAATTCGGTACACTTTGTTTGTAAATCATCAAAACCAAATCGGACCTAATATTGTCTGTTTATTTACATGGTATACATTTGGAGAACTATAATGTACCGCTCGCCCATACATCATGAGCCTGAGTTGTAAAAACCACCGGAAGTGTGAGATCCACAGCAACATATACACTATATTGCCAAAAGTATTTGGCCACCCATCCAAATGATGAGAATCAGGTGTCCTAATCACTTGGCCCGGTGTATCAAATCAAGCACTTAGGCATGGAGACTGTTTCTACAAACATTTGTGAAAGAACGGGCCGCTCTCAGTGATTTCCAGCGTCATAGGATGCCACCTGTGCAACTAATCCAGTCGTGAAATGTCCTCGCTCCTAAATATTCCAACTGTCTGCTTCATTATAAAAAAATGGAAGAGTTTGGGAACAACAGCAACTCAGCCACCAAGTGGTAGGCCACGTAAACTGACAGAGAGGTCAGCATGGTGCAAAGAATTTCTGCACGGTCAGTTGCTACAGACTTCATGTGACCTTCCAATTAGCCCACGTACAGTACGCAGAGAGCTTCATGGAATGGGTTTCCATGGCCGAGCAGCTGCATCTAAGCCATACATCACCAAGTCCAATGCAATAAAGCACGTCGCCACTGGACTGTAGAGCAGTGGAGACGCCTTCTCTGGACTGATGAATCACACTTTTCCATCTGGCAATCTGATGGACCAGTCTGGGTTTGGAGGTTGCCAGGAGAACGCTACATTTTGGACTGCATTGTGCCGAGTGTGAAATTTGGTTGAGGGGCAATTATGGTGCGGGATTGTTTTTCAGGAGTTGGGCTTGGCCCCTTAGTTCCAGTGAAATTAACTTTGAATGCTCCAAGATACCAAAACATTTTGGACAATTCCATGCTCCCAACCTTGTGGGAACAGTTTGGAGCGGGCCCCTTCCTCTTCCAACATGACTGTGCACCCGTGCACAAAGCAAGGTCCATAAAGACACGGATGACAGAGTCTGGTGTGGATGAACTTGACTGGCTTGCACAGAGTCCTGACTTGAACCCAATAGAACACTTTTGGGATGAATTAGAACAGAGACTGAGAGCCAGGCCTTCTCCACCAACATCAGTGTGTGACCTCACCAATGCGCTTTTGGAAGAACAATGGAAAATTCCTATAAACACACTCGGCAACCTTGTGGACAGCCCTCCCAGAAGAGTTGAAGCTGTAATAGCTGCAAAAGGTGGACCCGCATCATATTGAACCCTATGGGTTAGGAATGGGATGGCACTTCAAGTTCATATGTGAGTAAAGGCAGGTAACCAAATACTTTTGGCAATATAGTGTAGTTCCAGGAAGTAAAGTTACCAGGAACTTATAGTTCCGGAACTTCCGGTGGACTATTGCAGAACATCGGGTTCGTACTTGCACAATTCAACAACAGGAGGAGGAAGAAGCGGAGAGTATTTAATCCCAGCATTCTCCAGGTCTCAGCGGTTTAGCTCGTTCACAATGGAGATGCAAATTGATTAAAAAAGGAGTCATTTATCTGTTTCTCGTAAGGACGTCCGGCTGCACTCCTGCTTGAGCCCCTGCCAGGTGATGGCACATTCATCTAGTCTCCTATCGCCTTTTTATTAATGAAAGACAAATAAATGCGGGTCGCCCCAAGGCAAGGCAGCGTGGCGGTGACTCAAATTGGCGGTGATTAGTGAGCGCCCCGCATATTAAAGACGGAGGCCGGAGACGATCTCAGCCAGCGGGAATCATTATCTTTGTCTGACTGACTCCCGCCACTTTGTTTTGAAAAGAAAAAGGCTTTAACGGATAATCCGTTTTTTTGTTTTTTTATCACAGCAAGCACACTGCAAAAAGTCAGTGTTCAAAAACAAGAAAAAATAATACAAAAATGAGGGGTATTTTATTTGAACGAAGCAAAATTATCTGCCAATAGAACAAGAACATTCGGCTTGTCAAGACTTTCCAAAACAAGTCAAATTAGCTAACCTCAATGAACCCCAAAATACCTTAAAATAAGTATATTCTCACTAATAACAAGTGCACTTTTCTTGGTAGGAAAAAAAAAAGTGACCTTTTTGCTCAATATGTTGAAAAATATTCTTAAATGAAGTAAATGCTAGTGCCATTATCTTGACATAATGATATGCGCTCGGCATCATGATTTTTTTTTTTCATGCTTGAAATAAGAAATGATTACTTTAAAAAAGTAGTTTTATACTTGTGAGTGTTGATGACACAGCTTTGCAACACTTGATATTCTAGTTTCAAGCATGCTTTACTCAATATAGCTCATCAAATCTCAGCAACAAGCTGTAATATCTTACTGACATCATTTAGGACACTTAAAACAAGTAAAACACTCTAACATAAAATCTGCTTAGTGAGAAGAATTATCTTATCAGACAGAAAAGAAGCAAATATCACCCTTATTTGAGATATTTCATCTTACTTAGATTTCACTTTTTGCAATGCACGACGTGTATCCGCCTTGAAAATAGACCTGGGATTCTACTTAGGGTGATAAATCTGCTTTACCAAAAGACTTCCAATCCGTTGGTTCTTAACCTGGACCTCGGGGCCACTCAAACATCAACACTGAATTAGCAATCTTACTCTTGATTTTAATCGGATTAAA